>NW_027222363.1:0-30344 GCF_041296265.1 Equus caballus | reverse complement strand
GTTGATTAAATAAATGGATAAATGCATACATAAGTATTCAAGGCTTGGAGGCTGTCCCTCGTGCAACGTGTGAACTGGAATGGATTACACCCGGCTTTGTTTCCTTTCCAGCTTGCAGTTGCTACTGACCGCATCTGTGGCACTGTGGAATTAGAAATAATCTCCCTCGACTTGGCTGCTCTTGGTAACAGAATCTAATGCTGTCCAGATTATCCCAGGGAAATAAAAGCCTTGTCAGTAGCCTAGTAGGGTCAGGCTTATTTAATAGGTATCGCTTATATTGGTTTGGCTGGTATTTGTTGGTAACTTTTTCTTGGCAAAGCTGCTCGGTTAAAAAAGTAGATTAGCTGTAAAATAGTTCAGACCCAGGGAAAAGTAGAGAGTCGTGTAAGCAGAGCACGCCTTTCCTTGACTCTCTGTCGAGAGCTTTTGTGACTCCAGCCGCTCTCTGCCTCAGACACGGTGCCCTCTGCGTGTGCAGTCATCTAAACCGTGCAGGGTCCGGAACCGTGGAGAATCTAAGGCAGTGCAGTCATGCTTTGCTTAACAGTGGGGCTAGGTTCTGAGGAGTGCGTCACGGTCAGGCAATCTCGTGAGCGTGCAAGCACCACGGAGTTCATAAACCTAGATGGCAGAGCCTCCTACACACCTTGGCTCTATGGGACTAATCTTTTGGGACCCCCGTTGTTGACTGAAACGTCCTGATGTAGCTAGCGCCTGACGGTACTTCCCAACTCCAAGGGCACGGGAGTGTAGCCTGTGGGGCTCTGTCAAAGAACGGAGACGCTCGAGGCCTACTCTGGACCCACTGACTCAGAATCTACTGGGATAGTTCCCGGCTTTAAAGACCAGCCATAGTCCTCATCTGCAGACATCTCCTCAACGGTTTTCCACACCGGGTTTTCCCTCACCTGAGAAAACAGGCCAAGAGATTGTGAGGATCCATAGTTAGTGTTTTAATCCATTTGGCAGGACTCAGTGTTTTTCACGTTCTGTGATACTGGGATCTGCGTCTTCACTGTCATGTGTTAAACCTTTAAGTCTTGTCCAAAAGTCATGTCATTACCTAGAGAATCCTTCTGTGAATTCCAGGCAGGTGCCATCTTTCTGCTTCCGCCTCCTCTCCTCACCTTTACAATGGGGAGAATAACGGTAACCTACCTTTTGGATGTGAGGATTAAACGAGACAGTTGGTGCAAAGCAGTCGGCGCAGGATCTGGCACAAAGCGAAGCCTTCAATAAATTATGATTACAGTAGTTTTGACTTCCCTCCAGTCGGAATATAGTCGAGTTGAAGTTCGTGGCTATGTCACAGCTGTGTCTCAGGCTGGTGTCTGCCGCCCTGAGCCAAGCCGTAAAAATCCCTAGAATAACTTTGCAAAAGCCTGTTAGCCTCTTGAGGCTCCTACACTTCTTTATTTTATTTTGTTTTATTTTATTTTATTTTACTTTATTGCAGTGACAGTGGATTCTAACATCACGTAGCTTTCCAGAGGTACGTTGTAATACATTTCGAATTCTGTGTAGATTACGTCGTGTTCACCGCCCAAAAACTAATTATAGTCCGTCGCCTCACATGTGAGCCTCATCGCCCCTTCGGCTCTCTCCCCTCCCCCCCTCCCCCTACGGTAACCACCAATCCAATCTCCGTTGCTCTGTGCGTGTTCGTCATTGTTTTTGTCATGTACTCATGAGTGAGATCACACGGTGTTTGACTTTCTCCCTCTGATTTATTTCACTTCGCATAATACCCTCAAGGTCCATCCACGTTGTCACAAATGGCCGGAGCTCATCGTTTCTTAGGGCCGAGTAGCATTCCATTGTGTATACACACCACATCTTCTCTGTCCATACTTCCCTTGATGGGCACCTAGGTTGCTTCCAAGTTTTGGCTGTTGTGAATAATGCTGCAGTGAACCTAGGGGTGCATGTGTCTTTCTGCATTGGTGTTTTCCAGTTCTTTGGATAAATACCCAGCAGTGGGCTAGCTGGATCATACATATGGTAGATGTATTCTTAGTTTTCTGAGGATACTCCATACGGCTTTCCATGGTGGCTGCACCAGTCTGCACTCCCACCAGCAGTGTAGGAGAGTTCCCTTCTCTCCACATCCTCTCCGACACTTGTCTCCTGTCTTGTTAATTAGAGCCATTCTGACCAGAGGAAGGTGACCTCTCCTTGTAGTTTTGATTTGCCTTCCTCTGATCGCTAATGATGTTGAGCCCCTTTCCATATGCCTGTTGGCCACCCGTATACCTTCTTTGGAGAAGTCACTGCTCAGATCTTTTGCCCGTCTTTTTAATCGGGTTGTTGATTTTTTGTTGTTGTTGAGCTGTCGGAGTTCTTTCTGTGTTTTGGATATAAACCCCTTATCCGATATATGGTTTGCAAGTATCTTCTCCCAGTTGTTAGGTTGTGTTTTGGTTTTGTGGATGGTTTCCTTTGCCGTGCAGAAGATTTTTTTTCACTTTGATGTAGTCCCGTTTGTTCATTTTGTACTGTGTTTCCATTGCCCAGTCAGACATGGTACTTGAAAGTAGGCTGCTAAGACTGCTGTCAAAGGGCATACTGCCTATGTTTTCTTCTAGACGTTGCATGGTTTCGGGTGTGGCATTGCAGTCAGACCCGAGGAGGCTGCAGTTCCCCGAGAGCGAGCGTGTGGGCGGGGCCCCAGCAGTTCTCCCAGGAGGGTGTCCCTGTCCCTGTCCGCAGTCCACCGCCTGAGGGGGGGGGGGGTGGGGCGGGGCAGCGGCCAGGGAGCCTCTGGGCGGCGGCGCGCGCGCGCGCGCGCGGGGAGCGCGCACGGCTGCTGGGCCGCCGTCCGGGGAGGCGTCGGCCAGCCGCGCCTGCCTGCCCAGAGCCGAGCCCGGCGGAGTCCGGCCGCGCTCTGCTGCTCTCTCCTGGGCCGGGCTCGCCCGTTCCCCCGGCGTCCCTGGACGCCGCTCCGTGTCCCCGCTGCGCACAGCAGCCCGGGCCCTCCACAGCCACGGCCGCTAGCCTGAGGAGGCCCTCCTTCAGCTCCCGCTCTTCCTGCTCGCCGGACACGGACGACCAGGGCGCCTGCGAAGAGGATTCCATCTGGGAGAGGTACCTGGGGGCGTGGGCCTGGGGGCTGGTGGGAGGCGAGCGTGTCCCTGAGGAATAGGCTGGTGCGCCGAGAGGTGCCCGTCAGGCCGCGGGACAGCTGCGCGGCGCGGGCAGCGAGGGGGTCTCTTCGTGCGCTTCACGCGTTCGTGGAACGGGCGGTGTGTGCCGGGCACCTGCCCAGGGGCCAGCCTGGGGATGCGGTGCCCGGGAGTCGGGCGCTGAAGCGGCGCCCGTGGTCTTGGCTTCTTGGAAGGCCAGACGCGACGTCGGTAACGACACTGGTCTCGATGCGTTCTGAGGGGTGCAGGTCTCCCTCTTTTCGAGGCTACGTTCCGTTGGGGTTTTCACGAAGCCTGTCGTGGCCCTGAAGCTCAGGCCGGTTCAGGGGAAGTGGCCTGTGGAGGGCCGCATAATATTCGTGTGCAGAGCCAGTGCTTTCCAAAGGCCTTGACTGGGCAGAAGTCTACCTGTTAGGGGTGCAGTGGGGGCTGTCCGGGGAGCATTGTGAGCACAGGTGTGTGTCCCACACTTGAAAGTCTGGCAAAGAAAGCGTGAGGCTGGAGGGTGCTCCGTTCGTTCCCTCCTTCCACAGAAAGTCTGGAGAGTTGACTTTGGGACTTCCTTTCCTCGGGTCGGTGCGTGTTCAGTGGTCTGGACACTTGGTGGGCAAGACTGACAGGGTGTTTGACGTACTGGACCTCGCAGCCTAGTTGGAAAGGACAGATAGGCAGCAACTAATTACCTAGGAGATACGTAAAAGCCATTCTGTGTTGAGTGCTGAGAAATACGGCATTTACTGTTAGACTTTGTGACTTAGGCAGTGATGTTTAAGCTGAGAGCAGATGCCTAAAAGCAAAGGAGGACTTGTGCGGGAGAGCGTTGGGACAGGGCAAGGGAGGAGGATGGCCTGTCAGAGGAGCTGAAAGCATGCCCTGGAGACTGGGGCCGCGTAGGGACTGTAGGGTGGGGAAAACCAAACTTTTCGATTAAGGCTGGCGCTTTCTATAGGCTTTCGGAGACTAAGCGTGGTGATTCAGCACGTGGACTCTGGAGCCAGACTCTGTCACATGGGTCCTAGCTCTGCCACCTACGGGCTGTGTGAACTTGGGCAAGTTACTGTACCATTCTGTGTGTCAGTTTCCTGATCTGTAAAACGGGGATGATTATAACACACACTCCATAGGTGAGTGTAAAGGTTAGAGGCTATTTCATGTCCGTAAAGTACTTAGAGCAGTGTCTGGCCTTCAGTAGGCGTTAGTAGTGGTTGATTAAATAAATGGATAAATGCATACATAAGTATTCAAGGCTTGGAGGCTGTCCCTCGTGCAACGTGTGAACTGGAATGGATTACACCCGGCTTTGTTTCCTTTCCAGCTTGCAGTTGCTACTGACCGCATCTGTGGCACTGTGGAATTAGAAATAATCTCCCTCGACTTGGCTGCTCTTGGTAACAGAATCTAATGCTGTCCAGATTATCCCAGGGAAATAAAAGCCTTGTCAGTAGCCTAGTAGGGTCAGGCTTATTTAATAGGTATCGCTTATATTGGTTTGGCTGGTATTTGTTGGTAACTTTTTCTTGGCAAAGCTGCTCGGTTAAAAAAAGTAGATTAGCTGTAAAATAGTTCAGACCCAGGGAAAAGTAGAGAGTCGTGTAAGCAGAGCACGCCTTTCCTTGACTCTCTGTCGAGAGCTTTTGTGACTCCAGCCGCTCTCTGCCTCAGACGCGGTGCCCTCTGCGTGTGCAGTCATCTAAACCGTGCAGGGTCCGGAACCGTGGAGAATCTAAGGCAGTGCAGTCATGCTTTGCTTAACAGTGGGGCTAGGTTCTGAGGAGTGCGTCACGGTCAGGCAATCTCGTGAGCGTGCAAGCACCACGGAGTTCATAAACCTAGATGGCAGAGCCTCCTATACACCTTGGCTCTATGGGACTAATCTTTTGGGACCCCCGTTGTTGACTGAAACGTCCTGATGTAGCGCCTGACGCTACTTCCCAACTCCAAGGGCACGGGAGTGTAGCCTGTGGGGCTCTGTCAAAGAACGGAGACGCTCGAGGCCTACTCTGGACCCACTGACTCAGAATCTACTGGGATAGTTCCCGGCTTTAAAGACCAGCCATAGTCCTCATCTGCAGACATCTCCTCAACGGTTTTCCACACCGGGTTTTCCCTCACCTGAGAAAACAGGCCAAGAGATTGTGAGGATCCGTAGTTAGTGTTTTAATCCATTTGGCAGGACTCAGTGTTTTTCACGTTCTGTGATACTGGGATCTGCGTCTTCACTGTCATGTGTTAAACCTTTAAGTCTTGTCCAAAAGTCATGTCATTACCTAGAGAATCCTTCTGTGAATTCCAGGCAGGTTGCCATCTTTCTGCTTCCGCCTCCTCTCCTCACCTTTACAATGGGGAGAATAACGGTAACCTACCTTTTGGATGTGAGGATTAAACGAGACAGTTGGTGCAAAGCAGTCGGCGCAGGATCTGGCACAAAGCGAAGCCTTCAATAAATTATGATTACAGTAGTTTTGACTTCCCTCCAGTCGGAATATAGTCGAGTTGAAGTTCGTGGCTATGTCACAGCTGTGTCTCAGGCTGGTGTCTGCCGCCCTGAGCCAAGCCGTAAAAATCCCTAGAATAACTTTGCAAAAGCCTGTTAGCCTCTTGAGGCTCCTACACTTCTTTATTTTATTTTGTTTTATTTTATTTTATTTTACTTTATTGCAGTGACAGTGGATTCTAACATCACGTAGCTTTCCAGAGGTACGTTGTAATACATTTCGAATTCTGTGTAGATTACGTCGTGTTCACCGCCCAAAAACTAATTATAGTCCGTCGCCTCACATGTGAGCCTCATCGCCCCTTCGGCTCTCTCCCCTCCCCCCCTCCCCCTACGGTAACCACCAATCCAATCTCCGTTGCTCTGTGCGTGTTCGTCATTGTTTTTGTCATGTACTCATGAGTGAGATCACACGGTGTTTGACTTTCTCCCTCTGATTTATTTCACTTCGCATAATACCCTCAAGGTCCATCCACGTTGTCACAAATGGCCGGAGCTCATCGTTTCTTAGGGCCGAGTAGCATTCCATTGTGTATACACACCACATCTTCTCTGTCCATACTTCCCTTGATGGGCACCTAGGTTGCTTCCAAGTTTTGGCTGTTGTGAATAATGCTGCAGTGAACCTAGGGGTGCATGTGTCTTTCTGCATTGGTGTTTTCCAGTTCTTTGGATAAATACCCAGCAGTGGGCTAGCTGGATCATACATATGGTAGATGTATTCTTAGTTTTCTGAGGATACTCCATACGGCTTTCCATGGTGGCTGCACCAGTCTGCACTCCCACCAGCAGTGTAGGAGAGTTCCCTTCTCTCCACATCCTCTCCGACACTTGTCTCCTGTCTTGTTAATTAGAGCCATTCTGACCAGAGGAAGGTGACCTCTCCTTGTAGTTTTGATTTGCCTTCCTCTGATCGCTAATGATGTTGAGCCCCTTTCCATATGCCTGTTGGCCACCCGTATACCTTCTTTGGAGAAGTCACTGCTCAGATCTTTTGCCCGTCTTTTTAATCGGGTTGTTGATTTTTTGTTGTTGTTGAGCTGTCGGAGTTCTTTCTGTGTTTTGGATATAAACCCCTTATCCGATATATGGTTTGCAAGTATCTTCTCCCAGTTGTTAGGTTGTGTTTTGGTTTTGTGGATGGTTTCCTTTGCCGTGCAGAAGATTTTTTTTCACTTTGATGTAGTCCCGTTTGTTCATTTTGTACTGTGTTTCCATTGCCCAGTCAGACATGGTACTTGAAAGTAGGCTGCTAAGACTGCTGTCAAAGGGCATACTGCCTATGTTTTCTTCTAGACGTTGCATGGTTTCGGGTGTGGCATTGCAGTCAGACCCGAGGAGGCTGCAGTTCCCCGAGAGCGAGCGTGTGGGCGGGGCCCCAGCAGTTCTCCCAGGAGGGTGTCCCTGTCCCTGTCCGCAGTCCACCGCCTGAGGGGGGGGGGGGGGGTGGGGCGGGGCAGCGGCCAGGGAGCCTCTGGGCGGCGCGCGCGCGCGCGCGCGCGGGGAGCGCGCACGGCTGCTGGGCCGCCGTCCGGGGAGGCGTCGGCCAGCCGCGCCTGCCTGCCCAGAGCCGAGCCCGGCGGAGTCCGGCCGCGCTCTGCTGCTCTCTCCTGGGCCGGGCTCGCCCGTTCCCCCGGCGTCCCTGGACGCCGCTCCGTGTCCCCGCTGCGCACAGCAGCCCGGGCCCTCCACAGCCACGGCCGCTAGCCTGAGGAGGCCCTCCTTCAGCTCCCGCTCTTCCTGCTCGCCGGACACGGACGACCAGGGCGCCTGCGAAGAGGATTCCATCTGGGAGAGGTACCTGGGGGCGTGGGCCTGGGGGCTGGTGGGAGGCGAGCGTGTCCCTGAGGAATAGGCTTGTGCGCCGAGAGGTGCCCGTCAGGCCGCGGGACAGCTGCGCGGCGCGGGCAGCGAGGGGGTCTCTTCGTGCGCTTCACGCGTTCGTGGAACGGGCGGTGTGTGCCGGGCACCTGCCCAGGGGCCAGCCTGGGGATGCGGTGCCCGGGAGTCGGGCGCTGAAGCGGCGCCCGTGGTCTTGGCTTCTTGGAAGGCCAGACGCGACGTCGGTAACGACACTGGTCTCGATGCGTTCTGAGGGGTGCAGGTCTCCCTCTTTTCGAGGCTACGTTCCGTTGGGGTTTTCACGAAGCCTGTCGTGGCCCTGAAGCTCAGGCCGGTTCAGGGGAAGTGGCCTGTGGAGGGCCGCGTAATATTCGTGTGCAGAGCCAGTGCTTTCCAAAGGCCTTGACTGGGCAGAAGTCTACCTGTTAGGGGTGCAGTGGGGGCTGTCCGGGGAGCATTGTGAGCACAGGTGTGTGTCCCACACTTGAAAGTCTGGCAAAGAAAGCGTGAGGCTGGAGGGTGCTCCGTTCGTTCCCTCCTTCCACAGAAAGTCTGGAGAGTTGACTTAGGGACTTCCTTTCCTCGGGTCGGTGCGTGTTCAGTGGTCTGGACACTTGGTGGGCAAGACTGACAGGGTGTTTGACGTACTGGACCTCGCAGCCTAGTTGGAAAGGACAGATAGGCAGCAACTAATTACCTAGGAGATACGTAAAAGCCATTCTGTGTTGAGTGCTGAGAAATACGGCATTTACTGTTAGACTTTGTGACTTAGGCAGTGATGTTTAAGCTGAGAGCAGATGCCTAAAAGCAAAGGAGGACTTGTGCGGGAGAGCGTTGGGACAGGGCAAGGGAGGAGGATGGCCTGTCAGAGGAGCTGAAAGCATGCCCTGGAGACTGGGGCCGCGTAGGGACTGTAGGGTGGGGAAAACCAAACTTTTCGATTAAGGCTGGCGCTTTCTATAGGCTTTCGGAGACTAAGCGTGGTGATTCAGCACGTGGACTCTGGAGCCAGACTCTGTCACATGGGTCCTAGCTCTGCCACCTACGGGCTGTGTGAACTTGGGCAAGTTACTGTACCATTCTGTGTGTCAGTTTCCTGATCTGTAAAACGGGGATGATTATAACACACACTCCATAGGTGAGTGTAAAGGTTAGAGGCTATTTCATGTCCGTAAAGTACTTAGAGCAGTGTCTGGCCTTCAGTAGGCGTTAGTAGTGGTTGATTAAATAAATGGATAAATGCATACATAAGTATTCAAGGCTTGGAGGCTGTCCCTCGTGCAACGTGTGAACTGGAATGGATTACACCCGGCTTTGTTTCCTTTCCAGCTTGCAGTTGCTACTGACCGCATCTGTGGCACTGTGGAATTAGAAATAATCTCCCTCGACTTGGCTGCTCTTGGTAACAGAATCTAATGCTGTCCAGATTATCCCAGGGAAATAAAAGCCTTGTCAGTAGCCTAGTAGGGTCAGGCTTATTTAATAGGTATCGCTTATATTGGTTTGGCTGGTATTTGTTGGTAACTTTTTCTTGGCAAAGCTGCTCGGTTAAAAAAAGTAGATTAGCTGTAAAATAGTTCAGACCCAGGGAAAAGTAGAGAGTCGTGTAAGCAGAGCACGCCTTTCCTTGACTCTCTGTCGAGAGCTTTTGTGACTCCAGCCGCTCTCTGCCTCAGACGCGGTGCCCTCTGCGTGTGCAGTCATCTAAACCGTGCAGGGTCCGGAACCGTGGAGAATCTAAGGCAGTGCAGTCATGCTTTGCTTAACAGTGGGGCTAGGTTCTGAGGAGTGCGTCACGGTCAGGCAATCTCGTGAGCGTGCAAGCACCACGGAGTTCATAAACCTAGATGGCAGAGCCTCCTATACACCTTGGCTCTATGGGACTAATCTTTTGGGACCCCCGTTGTTGACTGAAACGTCCTGATGTAGCGCCTGACGCTACTTCCCAACTCCAAGGGCACGGGAGTGTAGCCTGTGGGGCTCTGTCAAAGAACGGAGACGCTCGAGGCCTACTCTGGACCCACTGACTCAGAATCTACTGGGATAGTTCCCGGCTTTAAAGACCAGCCATAGTCCTCATCTGCAGACATCTCCTCAACGGTTTTCCACACCGGGTTTTCCCTCACCTGAGAAAACAGGCCAAGAGATTGTGAGGATCCGTAGTTAGTGTTTTAATCCATTTGGCAGGACTCAGTGTTTTTCACGTTCTGTGATACTGGGATCTGCGTCTTCACTGTCATGTGTTAAACCTTTAAGTCTTGTCCAAAAGTCATGTCATTACCTAGAGAATCCTTCTGTGAATTCCAGGCAGGTTGCCATCTTTCTGCTTCCGCCTCCTCTCCTCACCTTTACAATGGGGAGAATAACGGTAACCTACCTTTTGGATGTGAGGATTAAACGAGACAGTTGGTGCAAAGCAGTCGGCGCAGGATCTGGCACAAAGCGAAGCCTTCAATAAATTATGATTACAGTAGTTTTGACTTCCCTCCAGTCGGAATATAGTCGAGTTGAAGTTCGTGGCTATGTCACAGCTGTGTCTCAGGCTGGTGTCTGCCGCCCTGAGCCAAGCCGTAAAAATCCCTAGAATAACTTTGCAAAAGCCTGTTAGCCTCTTGAGGCTCCTACACTTCTTTATTTTATTTTGTTTTATTTTATTTTATTTTACTTTATTGCAGTGACAGTGGATTCTAACATCACGTAGCTTTCCAGAGGTACGTTGTAATACATTTCGAATTCTGTGTAGATTACGTCGTGTTCACCGCCCAAAAACTAATTATAGTCCGTCGCCTCACATGTGAGCCTCATCGCCCCTTCGGCTCTCTCCCCTCCCCCCCTCCCCCTACGGTAACCACCAATCCAATCTCCGTTGCTCTGTGCGTGTTCGTCATTGTTTTTGTCATGTACTCATGAGTGAGATCACACGGTGTTTGACTTTCTCCCTCTGATTTATTTCACTTCGCATAATACCCTCAAGGTCCATCCACGTTGTCACAAATGGCCGGAGCTCATCGTTTCTTAGGGCCGAGTAGCATTCCATTGTGTATACACACCACATCTTCTCTGTCCATACTTCCCTTGATGGGCACCTAGGTTGCTTCCAAGTTTTGGCTGTTGTGAATAATGCTGCAGTGAACCTAGGGGTGCATGTGTCTTTCTGCATTGGTGTTTTCCAGTTCTTTGGATAAATACCCAGCAGTGGGCTAGCTGGATCATACATATGGTAGATGTATTCTTAGTTTTCTGAGGATACTCCATACGGCTTTCCATGGTGGCTGCACCAGTCTGCACTCCCACCAGCAGTGTAGGAGAGTTCCCTTCTCTCCACATCCTCTCCGACACTTGTCTCCTGTCTTGTTAATTAGAGCCATTCTGACCAGAGGAAGGTGACCTCTCCTTGTAGTTTTGATTTGCCTTCCTCTGATCGCTAATGATGTTGAGCCCCTTTCCATATGCCTGTTGGCCACCCGTATACCTTCTTTGGAGAAGTCACTGCTCAGATCTTTTGCCCGTCTTTTTAATCGGGTTGTTGATTTTTTGTTGTTGTTGAGCTGTCGGAGTTCTTTCTGTGTTTTGGATATAAACCCCTTATCCGATATATGGTTTGCAAGTATCTTCTCCCAGTTGTTAGGTTGTGTTTTGGTTTTGTGGATGGTTTCCTTTGCCGTGCAGAAGATTTTTTTTCACTTTGATGTAGTCCCGTTTGTTCATTTTGTACTGTGTTTCCATTGCCCAGTCAGACATGGTACTTGAAAGTAGGCTGCTAAGACTGCTGTCAAAGGGCATACTGCCTATGTTTTCTTCTAGACGTTGCATGGTTTCGGGTGTGGCATTGCAGTCAGACCCGAGGAGGCTGCAGTTCCCCGAGAGCGAGCGTGTGGGCGGGGCCCCAGCAGTTCTCCCAGGAGGGTGTCCCTGTCCCTGTCCGCAGTCCACCGCCTGAGGGGGGGGGGGGTGGGGCGGGGCAGCGGCCAGGGAGCCTCTGGGCGGCGGCGCGCGCGCGCGCGCGCGGGGAGCGCGCACGGCTGCTGGGCCGCCGTCCGGGGAGGCGTCGGCCAGCCGCGCCTGCCTGCCCAGAGCCGAGCCCGGCGGAGTCCGGCCGCGCTCTGCTGCTCTCTCCTGGGCCGGGCTCGCCCGTTCCCCCGGCGTCCCTGGACGCCGCTCCGTGTCCCCGCTGCGCACAGCAGCCCGGGCCCTCCACAGCCACGGCCGCTAGCCTGAGGAGGCCCTCCTTCAGCTCCCGCTCTTCCTGCTCGCCGGACACGGACGACCAGGGCGCCTGCGAAGAGGATTCCATCTGGGAGAGGTACCTGGGGGCGTGGGCCTGGGGGCTGGTGGGAGGCGAGCGTGTCCCTGAGGAATAGGCTGGTGCGCCGAGAGGTGCCCGTCAGGCCGCGGGACAGCTGCGCGGCGCGGGCAGCGAGGGGGTCTCTTCGTGCGCTTCACGCGTTCGTGGAACGGGCGGTGTGTGCCGGGCACCTGCCCAGGGGCCAGCCTGGGGATGCGGTGCCCGGGAGTCGGGCGCTGAAGCGGCGCCCGTGGTCTTGGCTTCTTGGAAGGCCAGACGCGACGTCGGTAACGACACTGGTCTCGATGCGTTCTGAGGGGTGCAGGTCTCCCTCTTTTCGAGGCTACGTTCCGTTGGGGTTTTCACGAAGCCTGTCGTGGCCCTGAAGCTCAGGCCGGTTCAGGGGAAGTGGCCTGTGGAGGGCCGCATAATATTCGTGTGCAGAGCCAGTGCTTTCCAAAGGCCTTGACTGGGCAGAAGTCTACCTGTTAGGGGTGCAGTGGGGGCTGTCCGGGGAGCATTGTGAGCACAGGTGTGTGTCCCACACTTGAAAGTCTGGCAAAGAAAGCGTGAGGCTGGAGGGTGCTCCGTTCGTTCCCTCCTTCCACAGAAAGTCTGGAGAGTTGACTTTGGGACTTCCTTTCCTCGGGTCGGTGCGTGTTCAGTGGTCTGGACACTTGGTGGGCGAGACTGACAGGGTGTTTGACGTACTGGACCTCGCAGCCTAGTTGGAAAGGACAGATAGGCAGCAACTAATTACCTAGGAGATACGTAAAAGCCATTCTGTGTTGAGTGCTGAGAAATACGGCATTTACTGTTAGACTTTGTGACTTAGGCAGTGATGTTTAAGCTGAGAGCAGATGCCTAAAAGCAAAGGAGGACTTGTGCGGGAGAGCGTTGGGACAGGGCAAGGGAGGAGGATGGCCTGTCAGAGGAGCTGAAAGCATGCCCTGGAGACTGGGGCCGCGTAGGGACTGTAGGGTGGGGAAAACCAAACTTTTCGATTAAGGCTGGCGCTTTCTATAGGCTTTCGGAGACTAAGCGTGGTGATTCAGCACGTGGACTCTGGAGCCAGACTCTGTCACATGGGTCCTAGCTCTGCCACCTACGGGCTGTGTGAACTTGGGCAAGTTACTGTACCATTCTGTGTGTCAGTTTCCTGATCTGTAAAACGGGGATGATTATAACACACACTCCATAGGTGAGTGTAAAGGTTAGAGGCTATTTCATGTCCGTAAAGTACTTAGAGCAGTGTCTGGCCTTCAGTAGGCGTTAGTAGTGGTTGATTAAATAAATGGATAAATGCATACATAAGTATTCAAGGCTTGGAGGCTGTCCCTCGTGCAACGTGTGAACTGGAATGGATTACACCCGGCTTTGTTTCCTTTCCAGCTTGCAGTTGCTACTGACCGCATCTGTGGCACTGTGGAATTAGAAATAATCTCCCTCGACTTGGCTGCTCTTGGTAACAGAATCTAATGCTGTCCAGATTATCCCAGGGAAATAAAAGCCTTGTCAGTAGCCTAGTAGGGTCAGGCTTATTTAATAGGTATCGCTTATATTGGTTTGGCTGGTATTTGTTGGTAACTTTTTCTTGGCAAAGCTGCTCGGTTAAAAAAAGTAGATTAGCTGTAAAATAGTTCAGACCCAGGGAAAAGTAGAGAGTCGTGTAAGCAGAGCACGCCTTTCCTTGACTCTCTGTCGAGAGCTTTTGTGACTCCAGCCGCTCTCTGCCTCAGACGCGGTGCCCTCTGCGTGTGCAGTCATCTAAACCGTGCAGGGTCCGGAACCGTGGAGAATCTAAGGCAGTGCAGTCATGCTTTGCTTAACAGTGGGGCTAGGTTCTGAGGAGTGCGTCACGGTCAGGCAATCTCGTGAGCGTGCAAGCACCACGGAGTTCATAAACCTAGATGGCAGAGCCTCCTATACACCTTGGCTCTATGGGACTAATCTTTTGGGACCCCCGTTGTTGACTGAAACGTCCTGATGTAGCGCCTGACGCTACTTCCCAACTCCAAGGGCACGGGAGTGTAGCCTGTGGGGCTCTGTCAAAGAACGGAGACGCTCGAGGCCTACTCTGGACCCACTGACTCAGAATCTACTGGGATAGTTCCCGGCTTTAAAGACCAGCCATAGTCCTCATCTGCAGACATCTCCTCAACGGTTTTCCACACCGGGTTTTCCCTCACCTGAGAAAACAGGCCAAGAGATTGTGAGGATCCGTAGTTAGTGTTTTAATCCATTTGGCAGGACTCAGTGTTTTTCACGTTCTGTGATACTGGGATCTGCGTCTTCACTGTCATGTGTTAAACCTTTAAGTCTTGTCCAAAAGTCATGTCATTACCTAGAGAATCCTTCTGTGAATTCCAGGCAGGTTGCCATCTTTCTGCTTCCGCCTCCTCTCCTCACCTTTACAATGGGGAGAATAACGGTAACCTACCTTTTGGATGTGAGGATTAAACGAGACAGTTGGTGCAAAGCAGTCGGCGCAGGATCTGGCACAAAGCGAAGCCTTCAATAAATTATGATTACAGTAGTTTTGACTTCCCTCCAGTCGGAATATAGTCGAGTTGAAGTTCGTGGCTATGTCACAGCTGTGTCTCAGGCTGGTGTCTGCCGCCCTGAGCCAAGCCGTAAAAATCCCTAGAATAACTTTGCAAAAGCCTGTTAGCCTCTTGAGGCTCCTACACTTCTTTATTTTATTTTGTTTTATTTTATTTTATTTTACTTTATTGCAGTGACAGTGGATTCTAACATCACGTAGCTTTCCAGAGGTACGTTGTAATACATTTCGAATTCTGTGTAGATTACGTCGTGTTCACCGCCCAAAAACTAATTATAGTCCATCGCCTCACATGTGAGCCTCATCGCCCCTTCGGCTCTCTCCCCTCCCCCCCTCCCCCTACGGTAACCACCAATCCAATCTCCGTTGCTCTGTGCGTGTTCGTCATTGTTTTTGTCATGTACTCATGAGTGAGATCACACGGTGTTTGACTTTCTCCCTCTGATTTATTTCACTTCGCATAATACCCTCAAGGTCCATCCACGTTGTCACAAATGGCCGGAGCTCATCGTTTCTTAGGGCCGAGTAGCATTCCATTGTGTATACACACCACATCTTCTCTGTCCATACTTCCCTTGATGGGCACCTAGGTTGCTTCCAAGTTTTGGCTGTTGTGAATAATGCTGCAGTGAACCTAGGGGTGCATGTGTCTTTCTGCATTGGTGTTTTCCAGTTCTTTGGATAAATACCCAGCAGTGGGCTAGCTGGATCATACATATGGTAGATGTATTCTTAGTTTTCTGAGGATACTCCATACGGCTTTCCATGGTGGCTGCACCAGTCTGCACTCCCACCAGCAGTGTAGGAGAGTTCCCTTCTCTCCACATCCTCTCCGACACTTGTCTCCTGTCTTGTTAATTAGAGCCATTCTGACCAGAGGAAGGTGACCTCTCCTTGTAGTTTTGATTTGCCTTCCTCTGATCGCTAATGATGTTGAGCCCCTTTCCATATGCCTGTTGGCCACCCGTATACCTTCTTTGGAGAAGTCACTGCTCAGATCTTTTGCCCGTCTTTTTAATCGGGTTGTTGATTTTTTGTTGTTGTTGAGCTGTCGGAGTTCTTTCTGTGTTTTGGATATAAACCCCTTATCCGATATATGGTTTGCAAGTATCTTCTCCCAGTTGTTAGGTTGTGTTTTGGTTTTGTGGATGGTTTCCTTTGCCGTGCAGAAGATTTTTTTTCACTTTGATGTAGTCCCGTTTGTTCATTTTGTACTGTGTTTCCATTGCCCAGTCAGACATGGTACTTGAAAGTAGGCTGCTAAGACTGCTGTCAAAGGGCATACTGCCTATGTTTTCTTCTAGACGTTGCATGGTTTCGGGTGTGGCATTGCAGTCAGACCCGAGGAGGCTGCAGTTCCCCGAGAGCGAGCGTGTGGGCGGGGCCCCAGCAGTTCTCCCAGGAGGGTGTCCCTGTCCCTGTCCGCAGTCCACCGCCTGAGGGGGGGGGGGGTGGGGCGGGGCAGCGGCCAGGGAGCCTCTGGGCGGCGGCGCGCGCGCGCGCGCGCGCGGGGAGCGCGCACGGCTGCTGGGCCGCCGTCCGGGGAGGCGTCGGCCAGCCGCGCCTGCCTGCCCAGAGCCGAGCCCGGCGGAGTCCGGCCGCGCTCTGCTGCTCTCTCCTGGGCCGGGCTCGCCCGTTCCCCCGGCGTCCCTGGACGCCGCTCCGTGTCCCCGCTGCGCACAGCAGCCCGGGCCCTCCACAGCCACGGCCGCTAGCCTGAGGAGGCCCTCCTTCAGCTCCCGCTCTTCCTGCTCGCCGGACACGGACGACCAGGGCGCCTGCGAAGAGGATTCCATCTGGGAGAGGTACCTGGGGGCGTGGGCCTGGGGGCTGGTGGGAGGCGAGCGTGTCCCTGAGGAATAGGCTGGTGCGCCGAGAGGTGCCCGTCAGGCCGCGGGACAGCTGCGCGGCGCGGGCAGCGAGGGGGTCTCTTCGTGCGCTTCACGCGTTCGTGGAACGGGCGGTGTGTGCCGGGCACCTGCCCAGGGGCCAGCCTGGGGATGCGGTGCCCGGGAGTCGGGCGCTGAAGCGGCGCCCGTGGTCTTGGCTTCTTGGAAGGCCAGACGCGACGTCGGTAACGACACTGGTCTCGATGCGTTCTGAGGGGTGCAGGTCTCCCTCTTTTCGAGGCTACGTTCCGTTGGGGTTTTCACGAAGCCTGTCGTGGCCCTGAAGCTCAGGCCGGTTCAGGGGAAGTGGCCTGTGGAGGGCCGCATAATATTCGTGTGCAGAGCCAGTGCTTTCCAAAGGCCTTGACTGGGCAGAAGTCTACCTGTTAGGGGTGCAGTGGGGGCTGTCCGGGGAGCATTGTGAGCACAGGTGTGTGTCCCACACTTGAAAGTCTGGCAAAGAAAGCGTGAGGCTGGAGGGTGCTCCGTTCGTTCCCTCCTTCCACAGAAAGTCTGGAGAGTTGACTTTGGGACTTCCTTTCCTCGGGTCGGTGCGTGTTCAGTGGTCTGGACACTTGGTGGGCGAGACTGACAGGGTGTTTGACGTACTGGACCTCGCAGCCTAGTTGGAAAGGACAGATAGGCAGCAACTAATTACCTAGGAGATACGTAAAAGCCATTCTGTGTTGAGTGCTGAGAAATACGGCATTTACTGTTAGACTTTGTGACTTAGGCAGTGATGTTTAAGCTGAGAGCAGATGCCTAAAAGCAAAGGAGGACTTGTGCGGGAGAGCGTTGGGACAGGGCAAGGGAGGAGGATGGCCTGTCAGAGGAGCTGAAAGCATGCCCTGGAGACTGGGGCCGCGTAGGGACTGTAGGGTGGGGAAAACCAAACTTTTCGATTAAGGCTGGCGCTTTCTATAGGCTTTCGGAGACTAAGCGTGGTGATTCAGCACGTGGACTCTGGAGCCAGACTCTGTCACATGGGTCCTAGCTCTGCCACCTACGGGCTGTGTGAACTTGGGCAAGTTACTGTACCATTCTGTGTGTCAGTTTCCTGATCTGTAAAACGGGGATGATTATAACACACACTCCATAGGTGAGTGTAAAGGTTAGAGGCTATTTCATGTCCGTAAAGTACTTAGAGCAGTGTCTGGCCTTCAGTAGGCGTTAGTAGTGGTTGATTAAATAAATGGATAAATGCATACATAAGTATTCAAGGCTTGGAGGCTGTCCCTCGTGCAACGTGTGAACTGGAATGGATTACACCCGGCTTTGTTTCCTTTCCAGCTTGCAGTTGCTACTGACCGCATCTGTGGCACTGTGGAATTAGAAATAATCTCCCTCGACTTGGCTGCTCTTGGTAACAGAATCTAATGCTGTCCAGATTATCCCAGGGAAATAAAAGCCTTGTCAGTAGCCTAGTAGGGTCAGGCTTATTTAATAGGTATCGCTTATATTGGTTTGGCTGGTATTTGTTGGTAACTTTTTCTTGGCAAAGCTGCTCGGTTAAAAAAAGTAGATTAGCTGTAAAATAGTTCAGACCCAGGGAAAAGTAGAGAGTCGTGTAAGCAGAGCACGCCTTTCCTTGACTCTCTGTCGAGAGCTTTTGTGACTCCAGCCGCTCTCTGCCTCAGACGCGGTGCCCTCTGCGTGTGCAGTCATCTAAACCGTGCAGGGTCCGGAACCGTGGAGAATCTAAGGCAGTGCAGTCATGCTTTGCTTAACAGTGGGGCTAGGTTCTGAGGAGTGCGTCACGGTCAGGCAATCTCGTGAGCGTGCAAGCACCACGGAGTTCATAAACCTAGATGGCAGAGCCTCCTATACACCTTGGCTCTATGGGACTAATCTTTTGGGACCCCCGTTGTTGACTGAAACGTCCTGATGTAGCGCCTGACGCTACTTCCCAACTCCAAGGGCACGGGAGTGTAGCCTGTGGGGCTCTGTCAAAGAACGGAGACGCTCGAGGCCTACTCTGGACCCACTGACTCAGAATCTACTGGGATAGTTCCCGGCTTTAAAGACCAGCCATAGTCCTCATCTGCAGACATCTCCTCAACGGTTTTCCACACCGGGTTTTCCCTCACCTGAGAAAACAGGCCAAGAGATTGTGAGGATCCGTAGTTAGTGTTTTAATCCATTTGGCAGGACTCAGTGTTTTTCACGTTCTGTGATACTGGGATCTGCGTCTTCACTGTCATGTGTTAAACCTTTAAGTCTTGTCCAAAAGTCATGTCATTACCTAGAGAATCCTTCTGTGAATTCCAGGCAGGTTGCCATCTTTCTGCTTCCGCCTCCTCTCCTCACCTTTACAATGGGGAGAATAACGGTAACCTACCTTTTGGATGTGAGGATTAAACGAGACAGTTGGTGCAAAGCAGTCGGCGCAGGATCTGGCACAAAGCGAAGCCTTCAATAAATTATGATTACAGTAGTTTTGACTTCCCTCCAGTCGGAATATAGTCGAGTTGAAGTTCGTGGCTATGTCACAGCTGTGTCTCAGGCTGGTGTCTGCCGCCCTGAGCCAAGCCGTAAAAATCCCTAGAATAACTTTGCAAAAGCCTGTTAGCCTCTTGAGGCTCCTACACTTCTTTATTTTATTTTGTTTTATTTTATTTTATTTTACTTTATTGCAGTGACAGTGGATTCTAACATCACGTAGCTTTCCAGAGGTACGTTGTAATACATTTCGAATTCTGTGTAGATTACGTCGTGTTCACCGCCCAAAAACTAATTATAGTCCGTCGCCTCACATGTGAGCCTCATCGCCCCTTCGGCTCTCTCCCCTCCCCCCCTCCCCCTACGGTAACCACCAATCCAATCTCCGTTGCTCTGTGCGTGTTCGTCATTGTTTTTGTCATGTACTCATGAGTGAGATCACACGGTGTTTGACTTTCTCCCTCTGATTTATTTCACTTCGCATAATACCCTCAAGGTCCATCCACGTTGTCACAAATGGCCGGAGCTCATCGTTTCTTAGGGCCGAGTAGCATTCCATTGTGTATACACACCACATCTTCTCTGTCCATACTTCCCTTGATGGGCACCTAGGTTGCTTCCAAGTTTTGGCTGTTGTGAATAATGCTGCAGTGAACCTAGGGGTGCATGTGTCTTTCTGCATTGGTGTTTTCCAGTTCTTTGGATAAATACCCAGCAGTGGGCTAGCTGGATCATACATATGGTAGATGTATTCTTAGTTTTCTGAGGATACTCCATACGGCTTTCCATGGTGGCTGCACCAGTCTGCACTCCCACCAGCAGTGTAGGAGAGTTCCCTTCTCTCCACATCCTCTCCGACACTTGTCTCCTGTCTTGTTAATTAGAGCCATTCTGACCAGAGGAAGGTGACCTCTCCTTGTAGTTTTGATTTGCCTTCCTCTGATCGCTAATGATGTTGAGCCCCTTTCCATATGCCTGTTGGCCACCCGTATACCTTCTTTGGAGAAGTCACTGCTCAGATCTTTTGCCCGTCTTTTTAATCGGGTTGTTGATTTTTTGTTGTTGTTGAGCTGTCGGAGTTCTTTCTGTGTTTTGGATATAAACCCCTTATCCGATATATGGTTTGCAAGTATCTTCTCCCAGTTGTTAGGTTGTGTTTTGGTTTTGTGGATGGTTTCCTTTGCCGTGCAGAAGATTTTTTTTCACTTTGATGTAGTCCCGTTTGTTCATTTTGTACTGTGTTTCCATTGCCCAGTCAGACATGGTACTTGAAAGTAGGCTGCTAAGACTGCTGTCAAAGGGCATACTGCCTATGTTTTCTTCTAGACGTTGCATGGTTTCGGGTGTGGCATTGCAGTCAGACCCGAGGAGGCTGCAGTTCCCCGAGAGCGAGCGTGTGGGCGGGGCCCCAGCAGTTCTCCCAGGAGGGTGTCCCTGTCCCTGTCCGCAGTCCACCGCCTGAGGGGGGGGGGGGGTGGGGCGGGGCAGCGGCCAGGGAGCCTCTGGGCGGCGGCGCGCGCGCGCGCGCGCGGGGAGCGCGCACGGCTGCTGGGCCGCCGTCCGGGGAGGCGTCGGCCAGCCGCGCCTGCCTGCCCAGAGCCGAGCCCGGCGGAGTCCGGCCGCGCTCTGCTGCTCTCTCCTGGGCCGGGCTCGCCCGTTCCCCCGGCGTCCCTGGACGCCGCTCCGTGTCCCCGCTGCGCACAGCAGCCCGGGCCCTCCACAGCCACGGCCGCTAGCCTGAGGAGGCCCTCCTTCAGCTCCCGCTCTTCCTGCTCGCCGGACACGGACGACCAGGGCGCCTGCGAAGAGGATTCCATCTGGGAGAGGTACCTGGGGGCGTGGGCCTGGGGGCTGGTGGGAGGCGAGCGTGTCCCTGAGGAATAGGCTGGTGCGCCGAGAGGTGCCCGTCAGGCCGCGGGACAGCTGCGCGGCGCGGGCAGCGAGGGGGTCTCTTCGTGCGCTTCACGCGTTCGTGGAACGGGCGGTGTGTGCCGGGCACCTGCCCAGGGGCCAGCCTGGGGATGCGGTGCCCGGGAGTCGGGCGCTGAAGCGGCGCCCGTGGTCTTGGCTTCTTGGAAGGCCAGACGCGACGTCGGTAACGACACTGGTCTCGATGCGTTCTGAGGGGTGCAGGTCTCCCTCTTTTCGAGGCTACGTTCCGTTGGGGTTTTCACGAAGCCTGTCGTGGCCCTGAAGCTCAGGCCGGTTCAGGGGAAGTGGCCTGTGGAGGGCCGCATAATATTCGTGTGCAGAGCCAGTGCTTTCCAAAGGCCTTGACTGGGCAGAAGTCTACCTGTTAGGGGTGCAGTGGGGGCTGTCCGGGGAGCATTGTGAGCACAGGTGTGTGTCCCACACTTGAAAGTCTGGCAAAGAAAGCGTGAGGCTGGAGGGTGCTCCGTTCGTTCCCTCCTTCCACAGAAAGTCTGGAGAGTTGACTTTGGGACTTCCTTTCCTCGGGTCGGTGCGTGTTCAGTGGTCTGGACACTTGGTGGGCGAGACTGACAGGGTGTTTGACGTACTGGACCTCGCAGCCTAGTTGGAAAGGACAGATAGGCAGCAACTAATTACCTAGGAGATACGTAAAAGCCATTCTGTGTTGAGTGCTGAGAAATACGGCATTTACTGTTAGACTTTGTGACTTAGGCAGTGATGTTTAAGCTGAGAGCAGATGCCTAAAAGCAAAGGAGGACTTGTGCGGGAGAGCGTTGGGACAGGGCAAGGGAGGAGGATGGCCTGTCAGAGGAGCTGAAAGCATGCCCTGGAGACTGGGGCCGCGTAGGGACTGTAGGGTGGGGAAAACCAAACTTTTCGATTAAGGCTGGCGCTTTCTATAGGCTTTCGGAGACTAAGCGTGGTGATTCAGCACGTGGACTCTGGAGCCAGACTCTGTCACATGGGTCCTAGCTCTGCCACCTACGGGCTGTGTGAACTTGGGCAAGTTACTGTACCATTCTGTGTGTCAGTTTCCTGATCTGTAAAACGGGGATGATTATAACACACACTCCATAGGTGAGTGTAAAGGTTAGAGGCTATTTCATGTCCGTAAAGTACTTAGAGCAGTGTCTGGCCTTCAGTAGGCGTTAGTAGTGGTTGATTAAATAAATGGATAAATGCATACATAAGTATTCAAGGCTTGGAGGCTGTCCCTCGTGCAACGTGTGAACTGGAATGGATTACACCCGGCTTTGTTTCCTTTCCAGCTTGCAGTTGCTACTGACCGCATCTGTGGCACTGTGGAATTAGAAATAATCTCCCTCGACTTGGCTGCTCTTGGTAACAGAATCTAATGCTGTCCAGATTATCCCAGGGAAATAAAAGCCTTGTCAGTAGCCTAGTAGGGTCAGGCTTATTTAATAGGTATCGCTTATATTGGTTTGGCTGGTATTTGTTGGTAACTTTTTCTTGGCAAAGCTGCTCGGTTAAAAAAAGTAGATTAGCTGTAAAATAGTTCAGACCCAGGGAAAAGTAGAGAGTCGTGTAAGCAGAGCACGCCTTTCCTTGACTCTCTGTCGAGAGCTTTTGTGACTCCAGCCGCTCTCTGCCTCAGACGCGGTGCCCTCTGCGTGTGCAGTCATCTAAACCGTGCAGGGTCCGGAACCGTGGAGAATCTAAGGCAGTGCAGTCATGCTTTGCTTAACAGTGGGGCTAGGTTCTGAGGAGTGCGTCACGGTCAGGCAATCTCGTGAGCGTGCAAGCACCACGGAGTTCATAAACCTAGATGGCAGAGCCTCCTATACACCTTGGCTCTATGGGACTAATCTTTTGGGACCCCCGTTGTTGACTGAAACGTCCTGATGTAGCGCCTGACGCTACTTCCCAACTCCAAGGGCACGGGAGTGTAGCCTGTGGGGCTCTGTCAAAGAACGGAGACGCTCGAGGCCTACTCTGGACCCACTGACTCAGAATCTACTGGGATAGTTCCCGGCTTTAAAGACCAGCCATAGTCCTCATCTGCAGACATCTCCTCAACGGTTTTCCACACCGGGTTTTCCCTCACCTGAGAAAACAGGCCAAGAGATTGTGAGGATCCGTAGTTAGTGTTTTAATCCATTTGGCAGGACTCAGTGTTTTTCACGTTCTGTGATACTGGGATCTGCGTCTTCACTGTCATGTGTTAAACCTTTAAGTCTTGTCCAAAAGTCATGTCATTACCTAGAGAATCCTTCTGTGAATTCCAGGCAGGTTGCCATCTTTCTGCTTCCGCCTCCTCTCCTCACCTTTACAATGGGGAGAATAACGGTAACCTACCTTTTGGATGTGAGGATTAAACGAGACAGTTGGTGCAAAGCAGTCGGCGCAGGATCTGGCACAAAGCGAAGCCTTCAATAAATTATGATTACAGTAGTTTTGACTTCCCTCCAGTCGGAATATAGTCGAGTTGAAGTTCGTGGCTATGTCACAGCTGTGTCTCAGGCTGGTGTCTGCCGCCCTGAGCCAAGCCGTAAAAATCCCTAGAATAACTTTGCAAAAGCCTGTTAGCCTCTTGAGGCTCCTACACTTCTTTATTTTATTTTGTTTTATTTTATTTTATTTTACTTTATTGCAGTGACAGTGGATTCTAACATCACGTAGCTTTCCAGAGGTACGTTGTAATACATTTCGAATTCTGTGTAGATTACGTCGTGTTCACCGCCCAAAAACTAATTATAGTCCGTCGCCTCACATGTGAGCCTCATCGCCCCTTCGGCTCTCTCCCCTCCCCCCCTCCCCCTACGGTAACCACCAATCCAATCTCCGTTGCTCTGTGCGTGTTCGTCATTGTTTTTGTCATGTACTCATGAGTGAGATCACACGGTGTTTGACTTTCTCCCTCTGATTTATTTCACTTCGCATAATACCCTCAAGGTCCATCCACGTTGTCACAAATGGCCGGAGCTCATCGTTTCTTAGGGCCGAGTAGCATTCCATTGTGTATACACACCACATCTTCTCTGTCCATACTTCCCTTGATGGGCACCTAGGTTGCTTCCAAGTTTTGGCTGTTGTGAATAATGCTGCAGTGAACCTAGGGGTGCATGTGTCTTTCTGCATTGGTGTTTTCCAGTTCTTTGGATAAATACCCAGCAGTGGGCTAGCTGGATCATACATATGGTAGATGTATTCTTAGTTTTCTGAGGATACTCCATACGGCTTTCCATGGTGGCTGCACCAGTCTGCACTCCCACCAGCAGTGTAGGAGAGTTCCCTTCTCTCCACATCCTCTCCGACACTTGTCTCCTGTCTTGTTAATTAGAGCCATTCTGACCAGAGGAAGGTGACCTCTCCTTGTAGTTTTGATTTGCCTTCCTCTGATCGCTAATGATGTTGAGCCCCTTTCCATATGCCTGTTGGCCACCCGTATACCTTCTTTGGAGAAGTCACTGCTCAGATCTTTTGCCCGTCTTTTTAATCGGGTTGTTGATTTTTTGTTGTTGTTGAGCTGTCGGAGTTCTTTCTGTGTTTTGGATATAAACCCCTTATCCGATATATGGTTTGCAAGTATCTTCTCCCAGTTGTTAGGTTGTGTTTTGGTTTTGTGGATGGTTTCCTTTGCCGTGCAGAAGATTTTTTTTCACTTTGATGTAGTCCCGTTTGTTCATTTTGTACTGTGTTTCCATTGCCCAGTCAGACATGGTACTTGAAAGTAGGCTGCTAAGACTGCTGTCAAAGGGCATACTGCCTATGTTTTCTTCTAGACGTTGCATGGTTTCGGGTGTGGCATTGCAGTCAGACCCGAGGAGGCTGCAGTTCCCCGAGAGCGAGCGTGTGGGCGGGGCCCCAGCAGTTCTCCCAGGAGGGTGTCCCTGTCCCTGTCCGCAGTCCACCGCCTGAGGGGGGGGGGGGGGGGTGGGGCGGGGCAGCGGCCAGGGAGCCTCTGGGCGGCGGCGCGCGCGCGCGCGCGCGGGGAGCGCGCACGGCTGCTGGGCCGCCGTCCGGGGAGGCGTCGGCCAGCCGCGCCTGCCTGCCCAGAGCCGAGCCCGGCGGAGTCCGGCCGCGCTCTGCTGCTCTCTCCTGGGCCGGGCTCGCCCGTTCCCCCGGCGTCCCTGGACGCCGCTCCGTGTCCCCGCTGCGCACAGCAGCCCGGGCCCTCCACAGCCACGGCCGCTAGCCTGAGGAGGCCCTCCTTCAGCTCCCGCTCTTCCTGCTCGCCGGACACGGACGACCAGGGCGCCTGCGAAGAGGATTCCATCTGGGAGAGGTACCTGGGGGCGTGGGCCTGGGGGCTGGTGGGAGGCGAGCGTGTCCCTGAGGAATAGGCTGGTGCGCCGAGAGGTGCCCGTCAGGCCGCGGGACAGCTGCGCGGCGCGGGCAGCGAGGGGGTCTCTTCGTGCGCTTCACGCGTTCGTGGAACGGGCGGTGTGTGCCGGGCACCTGCCCAGGGGCCAGCCTGGGGATGCGGTGCCCGGGAGTCGGGCGCTGAAGCGGCGCCCGTGGTCTTGGCTTCTTGGAAGGCCAGACGCGACGTCGGTAACGACACTGGTCTCGATGCGTTCTGAGGGGTGCAGGTCTCCCTCTTTTCGAGGCTACGTTCCGTTGGGGTTTTCACGAAGCCTGTCGTGGCCCTGAAGCTCAGGCCGGTTCAGGGGAAGTGGCCTGTGGAGGGCCGCATAATATTCGTGTGCAGAGCCAGTGCTTTCCAAAGGCCTTGACTGGGCAGAAGTCTACCTGTTAGGGGTGCAGTGGGGGCTGTCCGGGGAGCATTGTGAGCACAGGTGTGTGTCCCACACTTGAAAGTCTGGCAAAGAAAGCGTGAGGCTGGAGGGTGCTCCGTTCGTTCCCTCCTTCCACAGAAAGTCTGGAGAGTTGACTTTGGGACTTCCTTTCCTCGGGTCGGTGCGTGTTCAGTGGTCTGGACACTTGGTGGGCGAGACTGACAGGGTGTTTGACGTACTGGACCTCGCAGCCTAGTTGGAAAGGACAGATAGGCAGCAACTAATTACCTAGGAGATACGTAAAAGCCATTCTGTGTTGAGTGCTGAGAAATACGGCATTTACTGTTAGACTTTGTGACTTAGGCAGTGATGTTTAAGCTGAGAGCAGATGCCTAAAAGCAAAGGAGGACTTGTGCGGGAGAGCGTTGGGACAGGGCAAGGGAGGAGGATGGCCTGTCAGAGGAGCTGAAAGCATGCCCTGGAGACTGGGGCCGCGTAGGGACTGTAGGGTGGGGAAAACCAAACTTTTCGATTAAGGCTGGCGCTTTCTATAGGCTTTCGGAGACTAAGCGTGGTGATTCAGCACGTGGACTCTGGAGCCAGACTCTGTCACATGGGTCCTAGCTCTGCCACCTACGGGCTGTGTGAACTTGGGCAAGTTACTGTACCATTCTGTGTGTCAGTTTCCTGATCTGTAAAACGGGGATGATTATAACACACACTCCATAGGTGAGTGTAAAGGTTAGAGGCTATTTCATGTCCGTAAAGTACTTAGAGCAGTGTCTGGCCTTCAGTAGGCGTTAGTAGTGGTTGATTAAATAAATGGATAAATGCATACATAAGTATTCAAGGCTTGGAGGCTGTCCCTCGTGCAACGTGTGAACTGGAATGGATTACACCCGGCTTTGTTTCCTTTCCAGCTTGCAGTTGCTACTGACCGCATCTGTGGCACTGTGGAATTAGAAATAATCTCCCTCGACTTGGCTGCTCTTGGTAACAGAATCTAATGCTGTCCAGATTATCCCAGGGAAATAAAAGCCTTGTCAGTAGCCTAGTAGGGTCAGGCTTATTTAATAGGTATCGCTTATATTGGTTTGGCTGGTATTTGTTGGTAACTTTTTCTTGGCAAAGCTGCTCGGTTAAAAAAAGTAGATTAGCTGTAAAATAGTTCAGACCCAGGGAAAAGTAGAGAGTCGTGTAAGCAGAGCACGCCTTTCCTTGACTCTCTGTCGAGAGCTTTTGTGACTCCAGCCGCTCTCTGCCTCAGACGCGGTGCCCTCTGCGTGTGCAGTCATCTAAACCGTGCAGGGTCCGGAACCGTGGAGAATCTAAGGCAGTGCAGTCATGCTTTGCTTAACAGTGGGGCTAGGTTCTGAGGAGTGCGTCACGGTCAGGCAATCTCGTGAGCGTGCAAGCACCACGGAGTTCATAAACCTAGATGGCAGAGCCTCCTATACACCTTGGCTCTATGGGACTAATCTTTTGGGACCCCCGTTGTTGACTGAAACGTCCTGATGTAGCGCCTGACGCTACTTCCCAACTCCAAGGGCACGGGAGTGTAGCCTGTGGGGCTCTGTCAAAGAACGGAGACGCTCGAGGCCTACTCTGGACCCACTGACTCAGAATCTACTGGGATAGTTCCCGGCTTTAAAGACCAGCCATAGTCCTCATCTGCAGACATCTCCTCAACGGTTTTCCACACCGGGTTTTCCCTCACCTGAGAAAACAGGCCAAGAGATTGTGAGGATCCGTAGTTAGTGTTTTAATCCATTTGGCAGGACTCAGTGTTTTTCACGTTCTGTGATACTGGGATCTGCGTCTTCACTGTCATGTGTTAAACCTTTAAGTCTTGTCCAAAAGTCATGTCATTACCTAGAGAATCCTTCTGTGAATTCCAGGCAGGTTGCCATCTTTCTGCTTCCGCCTCCTCTCCTCACCTTTACAATGGGGAGAATAACGGTAACCTACCTTTTGGATGTGAGGATTAAACGAGACAGTTGGTGCAAAGCAGTCGGCGCAGGATCTGGCACAAAGCGAAGCCTTCAATAAATTATGATTACAGTAGTTTTGACTTCCCTCCAGTCGGAATATAGTCGAGTTGAAGTTCGTGGCTATGTCACAGCTGTGTCTCAGGCTGGTGTCTGCCGCCCTGAGCCAAGCCGTAAAAATCCCTAGAATAACTTTGCAAAAGCCTGTTAGCCTCTTGAGGCTCCTACACTTCTTTATTTTATTTTGTTTTATTTTATTTTATTTTACTTTATTGCAGTGACAGTGGATTCTAACATCACGTAGCTTTCCAGAGGTACGTTGTAATACATTTCGAATTCTGTGTAGATTACGTCGTGTTCACCGCCCAAAAACTAATTATAGTCCGTCGCCTCACATGTGAGCCTCATCGCCCCTTCGGCTCTCTCCCCTCCCCCCCTCCCCCTACGGTAACCACCAATCCAATCTCCGTTGCTCTGTGCGTGTTCGTCATTGTTTTTGTCATGTACTCATGAGTGAGATCACACGGTGTTTGACTTTCTCCCTCTGATTTATTTCACTTCGCATAATACCCTCAAGGTCCATCCACGTTGTCACAAATGGCCGGAGCTCATCGTTTCTTAGGGCCGAGTAGCATTCCATTGTGTATACACACCACATCTTCTCTGTCCATACTTCCCTTGATGGGCACCTAGGTTGCTTCCAAGTTTTGGCTGTTGTGAATAATGCTGCAGTGAACCTAGGGGTGCATGTGTCTTTCTGCATTGGTGTTTTCCAGTTCTTTGGATAAATACCCAGCAGTGGGCTAGCTGGATCATACATATGGTAGATGTATTCTTAGTTTTCTGAGGATACTCCATACGGCTTTCCATGGTGGCTGCACCAGTCTGCACTCCCACCAGCAGTGTAGGAGAGTTCCCTTCTCTCCACATCCTCTCCGACACTTGTCTCCTG
Source organism: Equus caballus (assembly GCF_041296265.1). Taxonomy (NCBI): domain Eukaryota; kingdom Metazoa; phylum Chordata; class Mammalia; order Perissodactyla; family Equidae; genus Equus; species Equus caballus. The sequence continues at coordinate 2,114 of NW_027222363.1, read as the reverse complement.
TCTTGTTAATTAGAGCCATTCTGACCAGAGGAAGGTGACCTCTCCTTGTAGTTTTGATTTGCCTTCCTCTGATCGCTAATGATGTTGAGCCCCTTTCCATATGCCTGTTGGCCACCCGTATACCTTCTTTGGAGAAGTCACTGCTCAGATCTTTTGCCCGTCTTTTTAATCGGGTTGTTGATTTTTTGTTGTTGTTGAGCTGTCGGAGTTCTTTCTGTGTTTTGGATATAAACCCCTTATCCGATATATGGTTTGCAAGTATCTTCTCCCAGTTGTTAGGTTGTGTTTTGGTTTTGTGGATGGTTTCCTTTGCCGTGCAGAAGATTTTTTTTCACTTTGATGTAGTCCCGTTTGTTCATTTTGTACTGTGTTTCCATTGCCCAGTCAGACATGGTACTTGAAAGTAGGCTGCTAAGACTGCTGTCAAAGGGCATACTGCCTATGTTTTCTTCTAGACGTTGCATGGTTTCGGGTGTGGCATTGCAGTCAGACCCGAGGAGGCTGCAGTTCCCCGAGAGCGAGCGTGTGGGCGGGGCCCCAGCAGTTCTCCCAGGAGGGTGTCCCTGTCCCTGTCCGCAGTCCACCGCCTGAGGGGGGGGGGGGGGGGGTGGGGCGGGGCAGCGGCCAGGGAGCCTCTGGGCGGCGGCGCGCGCGCGCGCGCGCGGGGAGCGCGCACGGCTGCTGGGCCGCCGTCCGGGGAGGCGTCGGCCAGCCGCGCCTGCCTGCCCAGAGCCGAGCCCGGCGGAGTCCGGCCGCGCTCTGCTGCTCTCTCCTGGGCCGGGCTCGCCCGTTCCCCCGGCGTCCTGGACGCCGCTCCGTGTCCCCGCTGCGCACAGCAGCCCGGGCCCTCCACAGCCACGGCCGCTAGCCTGAGGAGGCCCTCCTTCAGCTCCCGCTCTTCCTGCTCGCCGGACACGGACGACCAGGGCGCCTGCGAAGAGGATTCCATCTGGGAGAGGTACCTGGGGGCGTGGGCCTGGGGGCTGGTGGGAGGCGAGCGTGTCCCTGAGGAATAGGCTGGTGCGCCGAGAGGTGCCCGTCAGGCCGCGGGACAGCTGCGCGGCGCGGGCAGCGAGGGGGTCTCTTCGTGCGCTTCACGCGTTCGTGGAACGGGCGGTGTGTGCCGGGCACCTGCCCAGGGGCCAGCCTGGGGATGCGGTGCCCGGGAGTCGGGCGCTGAAGCGGCGCCCGTGGTCTTGGCTTCTTGGAAGGCCAGACGCGACGTCGGTAACGACACTGGTCTCGATGCGTTCTGAGGGGTGCAGGTCTCCCTCTTTTCGAGGCTACGTTCCGTTGGGGTTTTCACGAAGCCTGTCGTGGCCCTGAAGCTCAGGCCGGTTCAGGGGAAGTGGCCTGTGGAGGGCCGCATAATATTCGTGTGCAGAGCCAGTGCTTTCCAAAGGCCTTGACTGGGCAGAAGTCTACCTGTTAGGGGTGCAGTGGGGGCTGTCCGGGGAGCATTGTGAGCACAGGTGTGTGTCCCACACTTGAAAGTCTGGCAAAGAAAGCGTGAGGCTGGAGGGTGCTCCGTTCGTTCCCTCCTTCCACAGAAAGTCTGGAGAGTTGACTTTGGGACTTCCTTTCCTCGGGTCGGTGCGTGTTCAGTGGTCTGGACACTTGGTGGGCAAGACTGACAGGGTGTTTGACGTACTGGACCTCGCAGCCTAGTTGGAAAGGACAGATAGGCAGCAACTAATTACCTAGGAGATACGTAAAAGCCATTCTGTGTTGAGTGCTGAGAAATACGGCATTTACTGTTAGACTTTGTGACTTAGGCAGTGATGTTTAAGCTGAGAGCAGATGCCTAAAAGCAAAGGAGGACTTGTGCGGGAGAGCGTTGGGACAGGGCAAGGGAGGAGGATGGCCTGTCAGAGGAGCTGAAAGCATGCCCTGGAGACTGGGGCCGCGTAGGGACTGTAGGGTGGGGAAAACCAAACTTTTCGATTAAGGCTGGCGCTTTCTATAGGCTTTCGGAGACTAAGCGTGGTGATTCAGCACGTGGACTCTGGAGCCAGACTCTGTCACATGGGTCCTAGCTCTGCCACCTACGGGCTGTGTGAACTTGGGCAAGTTACTGTACCATTCTGTGTGTCAGTTTCCTGATCTGTAAAACG
>NW_027222362.1:0-19161 GCF_041296265.1 Equus caballus | reverse complement strand
GTTGGGTGTAATCCATTCAAGTTCATTTTTTTCACCAGGGACAGCCTCCAAGCCTTGAATAGTTAGGTATGCATTTAGCCATTTCTTTAGTCAACCACTACTAACGCCTGCTAAAGGCCAGACACTGCTCTAAGTACTTTACGGATATGAAATATCCTCTCACCTTTACACTCACCTATGGAGTGTGTATGATAATCATCCCCGTTTTACAGATCAGGAAACTGACACACAGAATGGTACAGTAACTTGCCCGAGTTCACACAGCCCGTAGGTGGCAGAGCCAGGGACCCATGTGGCAGAGTCTGGCTCCAGAGGCCACGTTCTGAATCACCACGCTTAGTCCCCAAAAACCTAGAGAAAGCGCCAGCCTCAATCGAAAAGTTTTCTTTTCCCCACCCTACAGTCCCTACGCGGCGGCCCCAGTCTCCAGGGCATGCTTTCAGCTCCTCTGACAGGCCCTACTCCTCCCTTGCCCTGTCCCAACACTCTCCCGCACAGGTCCTCCTTTTCTTTTAGGCATCTGCTCTCAGCTTCAACATCACTGCCTAAGTCACCAAGTCTAACAGGAAATGCCGTCTTTCTCAACACTCAACACAAAATTGCTTTTACGTATCTCCTAGGTAATTGGTGGCTGCCTGTCTGTCCTTTCCAACCAGGCTGTGAGGGCCAGTACGTCAAACAGCCTGTCAGTCTTGCTCACCAAGTGTCCAGACCACTGAACACGCACCGACCAGAGGAAAGGAAGGACTTGTCCCAAAGTCAACTCTCCAGACTTTCTGTGCAAGGAGGGAACGAACGGAGCACCCTCCAGCCTCACGCTTTCTCTTCCATGCTTTCAAGTGTGGGGCACATACCTCTGCTCACAACGCTCCCCGGACAGCCCCCACTGCACCCCTAACAGGTAGACTTCTGCACAGTCAAGGGCTTTGGAAAGCACTGGCTCTGCACACAAATCTTACGTGGCCCTCGACAGGCCACTGCCCCTGAACCGGCCTGAGCTTCAGGCCCACAACAGGCTTCCGTGAAAACCCCAACGGAACGTAGCCTCGAAAAGAGGGAGACCCGCACTCCTCAGAACGCCTCGAGACCAGTGTCCTTATCGACTTCGCGTCTGTCCTTCCAAGAAGCCAAGACCACGGCTGGCGCTTCAGCGCCCGACTCCCGGGCACCGCATGCCCAGGCTGGCCCCTGGGCAGGTGCCCGGCACACACCGCCCGTTCCACGAACGCCTCAAGCGCACGAAGAGACCCCCTCGCTCCCCGCGCCGCACAGCTGTCCCGCGACCTGACGGGCACCTCTCGGCGCACAAGCCTATTCCTCAGGGACACGCTCGCCTCCCACCAGCCCCCAGGCCCACGCCCCCCAGGTACCTCTCTCAGATGGAATCCTCTTCGCAGGCGCCCTGGTCGTCCGTGTCCGGCGAGCAGGAAGAGCGGGAGCTGAAGGACGGCCTCCTCAGGCTAGCGGCCGTGGCTGTGCACGGCCCGGGCTGCTGTGCCCAGCGGGGGACGCGGTAGCGCCGTCCACGGACGCCGGGGGAACGGACGAGCCCGGCCCGGAGAGAGCAGCACAGCGCGGCCGGACTCCGCCGGGCTCGGCTCTGGGCAGGCAGGCGCGGCTCGCCGACGCCTCCCACGCCTCCCAGGACGGCGGCCCAGCAGCCGCGCGCTCCTCTCCTCTCCTCGCGCGCGCTGCGCGCGCGCCGCCGCCCAGACGCTGCCCGGCCGTTGCCCCGCCCCCCCCCCCTCCGGCGGTGGACTGCGGACAGCGACGGGGACACCCTCCTGGGAGAACTCCTGCGGCCCCGCCCACACGCTTGGGACCTTCGCGGAGCGGGAAGGTGCGCTGACAAGGGACGCAGGGTCCCCCGCTACGCTCGCTCTCGGGGAACTGCAGCCTCCTCCCTCGGCTTTCACTTGAATGTCACACCCGAAACCATGCAACGTCTACAAGCAAACATAGGCAGTGTGCTCTTTGACATCAGTCTTAGCAGCCTATTTTCAAGTACCACGTCTGACTGGGCAAGGGAAACAAAATACAAAATGAACAAACGGGACTACATCAAAGTCAAAAAACATCCTCTGCACCGCAAAGGAAACCATCCACAAAACCAAAACACAACCTAACAACTGGGAGAAGATTCTTGCAAACCGTATATCGGATAAGGGGTTAATATCCAAAACACAGAAAGAACTCATACATCTCAACAGCAAAAAACATCAACAACCCAATTGAAAAGGCGGGCAAAAGATCTGAGCAGTGATTTCTCCAAAGAAGGTATACGGATGGCCAACAGGCATATGGAAAGGGACTCAACATCCTTAGCGATCAGAGAAATGCAAATCACAACTACAAGGAGATGTCCCCTTACTCTGGTCAGAATGGCTCTAATTAACAAGACAAGAGACAAGTGTCGGAGAGGATGTGCAGAGAAGGGAACTCTCCTGCACTGCTGGTGGGAGGGCAGACTGGTGCAGCCACTACGGAAAGCAGGATGGAGTATCCTCAGAAAACTAAGAACACATCTACCATATGTATGATCCAGCTAGCCCACTGCTGGCTATTCATCCAAAGAACTTGAAAACACCAATGCAGAGGGGACACATGCACCCCTAGGCTCACTGCAGCATTATTCACAACAGCCAAAACTTGGAAGCAACCTAGGTGCCCATCAAGGGAAGAATGGATAAAGAAGATGTGGTATGTATACACAATGGAATGCCACTCGGCCCTAAGAAATGATGAGATCCGCCCATTTGTGACAACGTCGATGGACCTTGAGGGTATTATGCGAAGTGAAATAAATCAGAGGGACAAAGTCAAACACCGTGTGATCTCACTCATAAGGAGAAGATAAAAACAACGACAAACGCACACAGAGCAAAGGAGATTGCATTGGTGGTTACCATAGGGGGAGGGGGGAGGGGAGAGAGGCCAAAAGGGGTGATGAGGCTCACATGTGAGGTGACGGACTATCATTAGTTTTCGGGTGGTGAACACGATGTAATCTACACAGAATTCAAAATATATTACAACGTACATCTGAAAGCTATATCATCTTAGGATCCACTGTTACTGCAATAAAATAAAATAAAATAAAATAAAATAAAATAAAATAAAATAAAATAAAATAAAAAAGTGTAGGAGCCTCAAGAGGCTAACAGGCTTTTGAAAAGTTATTCCAGGGATTTTTATGGCTTAGCTCAGGGCGGCAGACACCAGCCTGAGACACAGCTGTGGCACAGCTACTAACTTCAACTAAACTGTATTCCGACTGGAGGGAAATCAAAACTACTGCAATCATAATTTCTTGAAGGCTTCACTTTGTGCCAGATCCTGTGCCGACTGCTTTGCACCAACTGTCTCATTTAATCCTCACATCCAAAAGGCAGGTTACCGTTATTCTCCCCATTGTCAAGGTGAGGAGGCGGAAGCAGAAAGATGGCAATCTGCCTGGAATTCACAGAAGGATTCTCTAGGTAATGACATGACTTTTGGACAAGATTTCAAGGTTTAACACATTACAGTGCAGATGCAGATCCCAGTATCACAGAACGTGAAAAACACTGAGTCCTGCCAAATGTCTTAAAACACTAATTATGGATCCTCACAATCTCTTGGCCTGTTTTCTCAGATGAGGGAAAACCCAGCGTGAAAAACCGTTGATGAGATGTCTGCAGAGGAGGACTACGTCTGGTCTTTAAAGCCGGGACCTATCCCAGTAGATTCTGAGTCAGTGGGTCCAGAGTAGGCCTTGAGCGTCTCTGTTCTTTTCCAAAGCCCCACAGGCTACACTTCCGTGCCCTTGGAGTTGGGAAGTACAGTCATGCCCTACATCGGGACGTTTCAGTCAACAACGGGGGTCCCATCAGATTAGTCCCATATGGCCTAGGTGTGTAGGAGGCTCTGCCATCCAGGTTTAGGAACTCCGTGGTGTTTGCACAGTCTCGAGATTGCCTGACCATGACACACTCCTCAGAACTCATCCCCACTGTTAAGCAAAGCATGACTATACCGCCTTGGATTCTCCACGGTCCCAGACCTGAACTGTTTAGATGACTGCACACGCAGAGGGCACCGTGTCTGAGGCAGAGAGCAGCTGGAATCACAAAAGCTCTCGACAGAGAGTCAAGGAAAGGCGTGCTCTGCTTACACGACTCTCTACTTTTCTCTGGGTCTGAACCATTTCCTAGCTAATCTGCTTTTTTTAACCGAGCAGCTTTGCCAAAAAAAAAACACAAAGTTACCAACAAACACTAAACAAACCAATATAAACAATACATGTTAAATAAGCCTAACCCTACTATGCTACTGAAAAGGCTTTTATTTCCCTGGGATAATTTGGACAGCATTAGATTGTTTTACCAAGAGCAGCCAAGTCGAGGCAGATTATTTCTAATTCCACAGTGCTGCAGATGCGGTCAGTAGCAACTGCAAGCCGGAAAGGAAACAAAACAAAACAAAGTTGGGTGTAATCCATTCAAGTTCACACGTTTCACCAGGGACAGCCTCCAAGCCTTGAATAGTTAGGTATGCATTTAGCCATTTCTTTAGTCAACCACTACTAACGCCTGCTAAAGGCCAGACACTGCTCTAAGTACTTTACGGATATGAAATATCCTCTCACCTTTACACTCACCTATGGAGTGTGTATGATAATCATCCCCGTTTTACAGATCAGGAAACTGACACACAGAATGGTACAGTAACTTGCCCGAGTTCACACAGCCCGTAGGTGGCAGAGCCAGGACCCATGTGGCAGAGTCTGGCTCCAGAGGCCACGTTCTGAATCACCACGCTTAGTCCCCAAAAACCTAGAGAAAGCGCCAGCCTCAATCGAAAAGTTTTCTTTTCCCCACCCTACAGTCCCCTACGCGGCGGCCCCAGTCTCCAGGGCATGCTTTCAGCTCCTCTGACAGGCCCTACTCCTCCCTTGCCCTGTCCCAACACTCTCCCGCACAGGTCCTCCTTTTCTTTTAGGCATCTGCTCTCAGCTTCAACATCACTGCCTAAGTCACCAAGTCTAACAGGAAATGCCGTCTTTCTCAACACTCAACACAAAATTGCTTTTACGTATCTCCTAGGTAATTGGTGGCTGCCTGTCTGTCCTTTCCAACCAGGCTGTGAGGGCCAGTACGTCAAACAGCCTGTCAGTCTTGCTCACCAAGTGTCCAGACCACTGAACACGCACCGACCAGAGGAAAGGAAGGACTTGTCCCAAAGTCAACTCTCCAGACTTTCTGTGCAAGGAGGGGAACGAACGGAGCACCCTCCAGCCTCACGCTTTCTCTTCCATGCTTTCAAGTGTGGGGCACATACCTCTGCTCACAACGCTCCCCGGACAGCCCCCACTGCACCCCTAACAGGTAGACTTCTGCACAGTCAAGGGCTTTGGAAAGCACTGGCTCTGCACACAAATCTTACGTGGCCCTCGACAGGCCACTGCCCCTGAACCGGCCTGAGCTTCAGGCCCACAACAGGCTTCGTGAAAACCCCCAACGGAACGTAGCCTCGAAAAGAGGGAGACCCGCACTCCTCAGAACGCCTCGAGACCAGTGTCCTTATCGACTTCGCGTCTGTCCTTCCAAGAAGCCAAGACCACGGCTGGCGCTTCAGCGCCCGACTCCCGGGCACCGCATGCCCAGGCTGGCCCCTGGGCAGGTGCCCGGCACACACCGCCCGTTCCACGAACGCCTCAAGCGCACGAAGAGACCCCCTCGCTCCCCGCGCCGCACAGCTGTCCCGCGACCTGACGGGCACCTCTCGGCGCACAAGCCTATTCCTCAGGGACACGCTCGCCTCCCACCAGCCCCCAGGCCCACGCCCCCCAGGTACCTCTCTCAGATGGAATCCTCTTCGCAGGCGCCCTGGTCGTCCGTGTCCGGCGAGCAGGAAGAGCGGGAGCTGAAGGACGGCCTCCTCAGGCTAGCGGCCGTGGCTGTGCACGGCCCGGGCTGCTGTGCCCAGCGGGGACGCGGAGCGCCGTCCACGGACGCCGGGGGAACGGACGAGCCCGGCCCGGGAGAGAGCAGCACAGCGCGGCCCGGACTCCGCCGGGCTCGGCTCTGGGCAGGCAGGCGCGGCTCGCCGACGCCTCCCACGCCTCCCAGGACGGCGGCCCAGCAGCCGCGCGCTCCTCTCCTCTCCTCGCGCGCGGCAGCGCGCGCGCCGCCGCCCAGACGCTGCCCGGCCGTTGCCCCGCCCCCCCCCCTCCGGCGGTGGACTGCGGACAGCGACGGGGACACCCTCCTGGGAGAACTCCTGCGGCCCCGCCCACACGCTTGGGACCTTCGCGGAGCGGGAAGGTGCGCTGACAGGGACGCAGGGTCCCCGCTACGCTCGCTCTCGGGGAACTGCAGCCTCCTCCCTCGGCTTTCACTTGAATGTCACACCGAAACCATGCAACGTCTACAAGCAAACATAGGCAGTGTGCTCTTTGACATCAGTCTTAGCAGCCTATTTTCAAGTACCACGTCTGACTGGGCAAGGGAAACAAAATACAAAATGAACAAACGGGACTACATCAAAGTCAAAAAACATCCTCTGCACCGCAAAGGAAACCATTCCACAAAACCAAAACACAACCTAACAACTGGGAGAAGATTCTTGCAAACCGTATATCGGATAAGGGGTTAATATCCAAAACACAGAAAGAACTCATACATCTCAACAGCAAAAAACATCAACAACCCAATTGAAAAGGCGGGCAAAAGATCTGAGCAGTGATTTCTCCAAAGAAGGTATACGGATGGCCAACAGGCATATGGAAAGGGACTCAACATCCTTAGCGATCAGAGAAATGCAAATCACAACTACAAGGAGATGTCCCCTTACTCTGGTCAGAATGGCTCTAATTAACAAGACAAGAGACAAGTGTCGGAGAGGATGTGCAGAGAAGGGAACTCTCCTGCACTGCTGGTGGGAGGGCAGACTGGTGCAGCCACTACGGAAAGCAGGATGGAGTATCCTCAGAAAACTAAGAACACATCTACCATATGTATGATCCAGCTAGCCCACTGCTGGCTATTCATCCAAAGAACTTGAAAACACCAATGCAGAGGGACACATGCACCCCTAGGCTCACTGCAGCATTATTCACAACAGCCAAAACTTGGAAGCAACCTAGGTGCCCATCAAGGGAAGAATGGATAAAGAAGATGTGGTATGTATACACAATGGAATGCCACTCGGCCCTAAGAAATGATGAGATCCGCCCATTTGTGACAACGTCGATGGACCTTGAGGGTATTATGCGAAGTGAAATAAATCAGAGGGACAAAGTCAAACACCGTGTGATCTCACTCATAAGGAGAAGATAAAAACAACGACAAACGCACACAGAGCAAAGGAGATTGCATTGGTGGTTACCATAGGGGGAGGGGGGAGGGGAGAGAGCCAAAGGGGTGATGAGGCTCACATGTGAGGTGACGGACTATCATTAGTTTTCGGGTGGTGAACACGATGTAATCTACACAGAATTCAAAATATATTACAACGTACATCTGAAAGCTATATCATCTTAGGATCCACTGTTACTGCAATAAAATAAAATAAAATAAAATAAAATAAAATAAAATAAAAAAGTGTAGGAGCCTCAAGAGGCTAACAGGCTTTTGAAAAGTTATTCCAGGGATTTTTATGGCTTAGCTCAGGGCGGCAGACACCAGCCTGAGACACAGCTGTGGCACAGCTACTAACTTCAACTAAACTGTATTCCGACTGGAGGGAAATCAAAACTACTGCAATCATAATTGATTGAAGGCTTCACTTTGTGCCAGATCCTGTGCCGACTGCTTTGCACCAACTGTCTCATTTAATCCTCACATCCAAAAGGCAGGTTACCGTTATTCTCCCCATTGTCAAGGTGAGGAGGCGGAAGCAGAAAGATGGCAATCTGCCTGGAATTCACAGAAGGATTCTCTAGGTAATGACATGACTTTTGGACAAGATTTCAAGGTTTAACACATTACAGTGCAGATGCAGATCCCAGTATCACAGAACGTGAAAAACACTGAGTCCTGCCAAATGTCTTAAAACACTAATTATGGATCCTCACAATCTCTTGGCCTGTTTTCTCAGATGAGGGAAAACCCAGCGTGAAAAACCGTTGATGAGATGTCTGCAGAGGAGGACTACGTCTGGTCTTTAAAGCCGGGACCTATCCCAGTAGATTCTGAGTCAGTGGGTCCAGAGTAGGCCTTGAGCGTCTCTGTTCTTTTCCAAAGCCCCACAGGCTACACTTCCGTGCCCTTGGAGTTGGGAAGTACAGTCATGCCCTACATCGGGACGTTTCAGTCAACAACGGGGGGTCCCATCAGATTAGTCCCATATGGCCTAGGTGTGTAGGAGGCTCTGCCATCCAGGTTTAGGAACTCCGTGGTGTTTGCACAGTCTCGAGATTGCCTGACCATGACACACTCCTCAGAACTCATCCCCACTGTTAAGCAAAGCATGACTATACCGCCTTGGATTCTCCACGGTCCCAGACCTGAACTGTTTAGATGACTGCACACGCAGAGGGGCACCGTGTCTGAGGCAGAGAGCAGCTGGAATCACAAAAGCTCTCGACAGAGAGTCAAGGAAAGGCGTGCTCTGCTTACACGACTCTCTACTTTTCTCTGGGTCTGAACCATTTCCTAGCTAATCTGCTTTTTTTAACCGAGCAGCTTTGCCAAAAAAAAAACACAAAGTTACCAACAAACACTAAACAAACCAATATAAACAATACATGTTAAATAAGCCTAACCCTACTATGCTACTGAAAAGGCTTTTATTTCCCTGGGATAATTTGGACAGCATTAGATTGTTTTACCAAGAGCAGCCAAGTCGAGGCAGATTATTTCTAATTCCACAGTGCTGCAGATGCGGTCAGTAGCAACTGCAAGCCGGAAAGGAAACAAAACAAAACAAAGTTGGGTGTAATCCATTCAAGTTCACACGTTTCACCAGGGACAGCCTCCAAGCCTTGAATAGTTAGGTATGCATTTAGCCATTTCTTTAATCAACCACTACTAACGCCTGCTAAAGGCCAGACACTGCTCTAAGTACTTTACGGATATGAAATATCCTCTCACCTTTACACTCACCTATGGAGTGTGTATGATAATCATCCCCGTTTTACAGATCAGGAAACTGACACACAGAATGGTACAGTAACTTGCCCGAGTTCACACAGCCCGTAGGTGGCAGAGCCAGGACCCATGTGGCAGAGTCTGGCTCCAGAGTCCACGTTCTGAATCACCACGCTTAGTCCCCAAAAACCTAGAGAAAGCGCCAGCCTCAATCGAAAAGTTTTCTTTTCCCCACCCTACAGTCCCTACGCGGCGGCCCCAGTCTCCAGGGCATGCTTTCAGCTCCTCTGACAGGCCCTACTCCTCCCTTGCCCTGTCCCAACACTCTCCCGCACAGGTCCTCCTTTTCTTTTAGGCATCTGCTCTCAGCTTCAACATCACTGCCTAAGTCACCAAGTCTAACAGGAAATGCCGTCTTTCTCAACACTCAACACAAAATTGCTTTTACGTATCTCCTAGGTAATTGGTGGCTGCCTGTCTGTCCTTTCCAACCAGGCTGTGAGGGCCAGTACGTCAAACAGCCTGTCAGTCTTGCTCACCAAGTGTCCAGACCACTGAACACGCACCGACCAGAGGAAAGGAAGGACTTGTCCCAAAGTCAACTCTCCAGACTTTCTGTGCAAGGAGGGAACGAACGGAGCACCCTCCAGCCTCACGCTTTCTCTTCCATGCTTTCAAGTGTGGGGCACATACCTCTGCTCACAACGCTCCCCGGACAGCCCCCACTGCACCCCTAACAGGTAGACTTCTGCACAGTCAAGGGCTTTGGAAAGCACTGGCTCTGCACACAAATCTTACGTGGCCCTCGACAGGCCACTGCCCCTGAACCGGCCTGAGCTTCAGGCCCACAACAGGCTTCGTGAAAACCCCAACGGAACGTAGCCTCGAAAAGAGGGAGACCCGCACTCCTCAGAACGCCTCGAGACCAGTGTCCTTATCGACTTCGCGTCTGTCCTTCCAAGAAGCCAAGACCACGGCTGGCGCTTCAGCGCCCGACTCCCGGGCACCGCATGCCCAGGCTGGCCCCTGGGCAGGTGCCCGGCACACACCGCCCGTTCCACGAACGCCTCAAGCGCACGAAGAGACCCCCTCGCTCCCCGCGCCGCACAGCTGTCCCGCGACCTGACGGGCACCTCTCGGCGCACAAGCCTATTCCTCAGGGACACGCTCGCCTCCCACCAGCCCCCAGGCCCACGGCCCCCCAGGTACCTCTCTCAGATGGAATCCTCTTCGCAGGCGCCCTGGTCGTCCGTGTCCGGCGAGCAGGAAGAGCGGGAGCTGAAGGACGGCCTCCTCAGGCTAGCGGCCGTGGCTGTGCACGGCCCGGGCTGCTGTGCCCAGCGGGGACGCGGAGCGCCGTCCACGGACGCCGGGGGAACGGACGAGCCCGGCCCGGGAGAGAGCAGCACAGCGCGGCCGGACTCCGCCGGGCTCGGCTCTGGGGCAGGCAGGCGCGGCTCGCCGACGCCTCCCACGCCTCCCAGGACGGCGGCCCAGCAGCCGCGCGCTCCTCTCCTCTCCTCGCGCGCGCTGCGCGCGCGCGCCGCCGCCCAGACGCTGCCCGGCCGTTGCCCCGCCCCCCCCCCTCCGCGGTGGACTGCGGACAGCGACGGGGACACCCTCCTGGGGAGAACTCCTGCGGGCCCCGCCCACACGCTTGGGACCTTCGCGGAGCGGGAAGGTGCGCTGACAGGGACGCAGGGTCCCCGCTACGCTCGCTCTCGGGGAACTGCAGCCTCCTCCCTCGGCTTTTCACTTGAATGTCACACCCGAAACCATGCAACGTCTACAAGCAAACATAGGCAGTGTGCTCTTTGACATCAGTCTTAGCAGCCTATTTTCAAGTACCACGTCTGACTGGGCAAGGGAAACAAAATACAAAATGAACAAACGGGACTACATCAAAGTCAAAAAACATCCTCTGCACCGCAAAGGAAACCATCCACAAAACCAAAACACAACCTAACAACTGGGAGAAGATTCTTGCAAACCGTATATCGGATAAGGGGTTAATATCCAAAACACAGAAAGAACTCATACATCTCAACAGCAAAAAACATCAACAACCCAATTGAAAAGGCGGGGCAAAAGATCTGAGCAGTGATTTCTCCAAAGAAGGTATACGGATGGCCAACAGGCATATGGAAAGGGACTCAACATCCTTAGCGATCAGAGAAATGCAAATCACAACTACAAGGAGATGTCCCCTTACTCTGGTCAGAATGGCTCTAATTAACAAGACAAGAGACAAGTGTCGGAGAGGATGTGCAGAGAAGGGAACTCTCCTGCACTGCTGGTGGGAGGGCAGACTGGTGCAGCCACTACGGAAAGCAGGATGGAGTATCCTCAGAAAACTAAGAACACATCTACCATATGTATGATCCAGCTAGCCCACTGCTGGCTATTCATCCAAAGAACTTGAAAACACCAATGCAGAGGGACACATGCACCCCTAGGCTCACTGCAGCATTATTCACAACAGCCCAAAACTTGGAAGCAACCTAGGTGCCCATCAAGGGAAGAATGGATAAAGAAGATGTGGTATGTATACACAATGGAATGCCACTCGGCCCTAAGAAATGATGAGATCCGCCCATTTGTGACAACGTCGATGGACCTTGAGGGTATTATGCGAAGTGAAATAAATCAGAGGGACAAAGTCAAACACCGTGTGATCTCACTCATAAGGAGAAGATAAAAACAACGACAAACGCACACAGAGCAAAGGAGATTGCATTGGTGGTTACCATAGGGGGAGGGGGGAGGGGAGAGAGCCAAAGGGGTGATGAGGCTCACATGTGAGGTGACGGACTATCATTAGTTTTCGGGTGGTGAACACGATGTAATCTACACAGAATTCAAAATATATTACAACGTACATCTGAAAGCTATATCATCTTAGGATCCACTGTTACTGCAATAAAATAAAATAAAATAAAATAAAATAAAATAAAATAAAATAAAAAAGTGTAGGAGCCTCAAGAGGCTAACAGGCTTTTGAAAAGTTATTCCAGGGATTTTTATGGCTTAGCTCAGGGCGGCAGACACCAGCCTGAGACACAGCTGTGGCACAGCTACTAACTTCAACTAAACTGTATTCCGACTGGAGGGAAATCAAAACTACTGCAATCATAATTTCTTGAAGGCTTCACTTTGTGCCAGATCCTGTGCCGACTGCTTTGCACCAACTGTCTCATTTAATCCTCACATCCAAAAGGCAGGTTACCGTTATTCTCCCCATTGTCAAGGTGAGGAGGCGGAAGCAGAAAGATGGCAATCTGCCTGGAATTCACAGAAGGATTCTCTAGGTAATGACATGACTTTTGGACAAGATTTCAAGGTTTAACACATTACAGTGCAGATGCAGATCCCAGTATCACAGAACGTGAAAAACACTGAGTCCTGCCAAATGTCTTAAAACACTAATTATGGATCCTCACAATCTCTTGGCCTGTTTTCTCAGATGAGGGAAAACCCAGCGTGAAAAACCGTTGATGAGATGTCTGCAGAGGAGGACTACGTCTGGTCTTTAAAGCCGGGACCTATCCCAGTAGATTCTGAGTCAGTGGGTCCAGAGTAGGCCTTGAGCGTCTCTGTTCTTTTCCAAAGCCCCACAGGCTACACTTCCGTGCCCTTGGAGTTGGGAAGTACAGTCATGCCCTACATCGGGACGTTTCAGTCAACAACGGGGGGTCCCATCAGATTAGTCCCATATGGCCTAGGTGTGTAGGAGGCTCTGCCATCCAGGTTTAGGAACTCCGTGGTGTTTGCACAGTCTCGAGATTGCCTGACCATGACACACTCCTCAGAACTCATCCCCACTGTTAAGCAAAGCATGACTATACCGCCTTGGATTCTCCACGGTCCCAGACCTGAACTGTTTAGATGACTGCACACGCAGAGGGCACCGTGTCTGAGGCAGAGAGCAGCTGGAATCACAAAAGCTCTCGACAGAGAGTCAAGGAAAGGCGTGCTCTGCTTACACGACTCTCTACTTTTCTCTGGGTCTGAACCATTTCCTAGCTAATCTGCTTTTTTTAACCGAGCAGCTTTGCCAAAAAAAAAACAAAAAGAAAAAACACAAAGTTACCAACAAACACTAAACAAACCAATATAAACAATACATGTTAAATAAGCCTAACCCTACTATGCTACTGAAAAGGCTTTTATTTCCCTGGGATAATTTGGACAGCATTAGATTGTTTTACCAAGAGCAGCCAAGTCGAGGCAGATTATTTCTAATTCCACAGTGCTGCAGATGCGGTCAGTAGCAACTGCAAGCCGGAAAGGAAACAAAACAAAACAAAGTTGGGTGTAATCCATTCAAGTTCACACGTTTCACCAGGGGACAGCCTCCAAGCCTTGAATAGTTAGGTATGCATTTAGCCATTTCTTTAATCAACCACTACTAACGCCTGCTAAAGGCCAGACACTGCTCTAAGTACTTTACGGATATGAAATATCCTCTCACCTTTACACTCACCTATGGAGTGTGTATGATAATCATCCCCGTTTTACAGATCAGGAAACTGACACACAGAATGGTACAGTAACCTTGCCCGAGTTCACACAGCCCGTAGGTGGCAGAGCCAGGACCCATGTGGCAGAGTCTGGCTCCAGAGGCCACGTTCTGAATCACCACGCTTAGTCCCCAAAAACCTAGAGAAAGCGCCAGCCTCAATCGAAAAGTTTTCTTTTCCCCACCCTACAGTCCCTACGCGGCGGGCCCCAGTCTCCAGGGCATGCTTTCAGCTCCTCTGACAGGCCCTACTCCTCCCTTGCCCTGTCCCAACACTCTCCCGCACAGGTCCTCCTTTTCTTTTAGGCATCTGCTCTCAGCTTCAACATCACTGCCTAAGTCACCAAGTCTAACAGGAAATGCCGTCTTTCTCAACACTCAACACAAAATTGCTTTTACGTATCTCCTAGGTAATTGGTGGCTGCCTGTCTGTCCTTTCCAACCAGGCTGTGAGGGCCAGTACGTCAAACAGCCTGTCAGTCTTGCTCACCAAGTGTCCAGACCACTGAACACGCACCGACCAGAGGAAAGGAAGGACTTGTCCCAAAGTCAACTCTCCAGACTTTCTGTGCAAGGAGGGAACGAACGGAGCACCCTCCAGCCTCACGCTTTCTCTTCCATGCTTTCAAGTGTGGGGCACATACCTCTGCTCACAACGCTCCCCGGACAGCCCCCACTGCACCCCTAACAGGTAGACTTCTGCACAGTCAAGGGCTTTGGAAAGCACTGGGCTCTGCACACAAATCTTACGTGGCCCTCGACAGGCCACTGCCCCTGAACCGGCCTGAGCTTCAGGCCCACAACAGGCTTCGTGAAAACCCCAACGGAACGTAGCCTCGAAAAGAGGGAGACCCGCACTCCTCAGAACGCCTCGAGACCAGTGTCCTTATCGACTTCGCGTCTGTCCTTCCAAGAAGCCAAGACCACGGCTGGCGCTTCAGCGCCCGACTCCCGGGCACCGCATGCCCAGGCTGGCCCCTGGGCAGGTGCCCGGCACACACCGCCCGTTCCACGAACGCCTCAAGCGCACGAAGAGACCCCCTCGCTCCCCGCGCCGCACAGCTGTCCCGCGACCTGACGGGCACCTCTCGGCGCACAAGCCTATTCCTCAGGGACACGCTCGCCTCCCACCAGCCCCCAGGCCCACGCCCCCCAGGTACCTCTCTCAGATGGAATCCTCTTCGCAGGCGCCCTGGTCGTCCGTGTCCGGCGAGCAGGAAGAGCGGGAGCTGAAGGACGGCCTCCTCAGGCTAGCGGCCGTGGCTGTGCACGGCCCGGGCTGCTGTGCCCAGCGGGGACGCGGAGCGCCGTCCACGGACGCCGGGGGGAACGGACGAGCCCGGCCCGGGAGGAGAGCAGCACAGCGCGGCCGGACTCCGCCGGGCTCGGCTCTGGGCAGGCAGGCGCGGCTCGCCGACGCCTCCCACGCCTCCCAGGACGGCGGCCCAGCAGCCGCGCGCTCCTCTCCTCTCCTCGCGCGCAGCGCGCGCGCGCGCCGCCGCCCAGACGCTGCCCGGCCGTTGCCCCGCCCCCCCCCCCTCCGGCGGTGGACTGCGGACAGCGACGGGGACACCCTCCTGGGAGAACTCCTGCGGCCCCGCCCACACGCTTGGGACCTTCGCGGAGCGGGAAGGTGCGCTGACAGGGACGCAGGGTCCCCGCTACGCTCGCTCTCGGGGAACTGCAGCCTCCTCCCTCGGCTTTCACTTGAATGTCACACCCGAAACCATGCAACGTCTACAAGCAAACATAGGCAGTGTGCTCTTTGACATCAGTCTTAGCAGCCTATTTTCAAGTACCACGTCTGACTGGGCAAGGGAAACAAAATACAAAATGAACAAACGGGACTACATCAAAGTCAAAAAACATCCTCTGCACCGCAAAGGAAACCATCCACAAAACCAAAACACAACCTAACAACTGGGAGAAGATTCTTGCAAACCGTATATCGGATAAGGGGTTAATATCCAAAACACAGAAAGAACTCATACATCTCAACAGCAAAAAAACATCAACAACCCAATTGAAAAGGCGGGCAAAAGATCTGAGCAGTGATTTCTCCAAAGAAGGTATACGGATGGCCAACAGGCATATGGAAAGGGACTCAACATCCTTAGCGATCAGAGAAATGCAAATCACAACTACAAGG
The DNA here is from genome assembly GCF_041296265.1 of Equus caballus. NCBI lineage: Eukaryota > Metazoa > Chordata > Mammalia > Perissodactyla > Equidae > Equus > Equus caballus. The sequence continues at coordinate 3,422 of NW_027222362.1, read as the reverse complement.
AGATGTCCCCTTACTCTGGTCAGAATGGCTCTAATTAACAAGACAAGAGACAAGTGTCGGAGAGGATGTGCAGAGAAGGGAACTCTCCTGCACTGCTGGTGGGAGGGCAGACTGGTGCAGCCACTACGGAAAGCAGGATGGAGTATCCTCAGAAAACTAAGAACACATCTACCATATGTATGATCCAGCTAGCCCACTGCTGGCTATTCATCCAAAGAACTTGAAAACACCAATGCAGAGGGACACATGCACCCCTAGGCTCACTGCAGCATTATTCACAACAGCCAAAACTTGGAAGCAACCTAGGTGCCCATCAAGGGAAGAATGGATAAAGAAGATGTGGTATGTATACACAATGGAATGCCACTCGGCCCTAAGAAATGATGAGATCCGCCCATTTGTGACAACGTCGATGGACCTTGAGGGTATTATGCGAAGTGAAATAAATCAGAGGGACAAAGTCAAACACCGTGTGATCTCACTCATAAGGAGAAGATAAAAACAACGACAAACGCACACAGAGCAAAGGAGATTGCATTGGTGGTTACCATAGGGGGAGGGGGGAGGGGAGAGAGCCAAAGGGGTGATGAGGCTCACATGTGAGGTGACGGACTATCATTAGTTTTCGGGGTGGTGAACACGATGTAATCTACACAGAATTCAAAATATATTACAACGTACATCTGAAAGCTATATCATCTTAGGATCCACTGTTACTGCAATAAAATAAAATAAAATAAAATAAAATAAAATAAAATAAAATAAAATAAAAAAGTATAGGAGCCTCAAGAGGCTAACAGGCTTTTGAAAAGTTATTCCAGGGATTTTTATGGCTTAGCTCAGGGCGGCAGACACCAGCCTGAGACACAGCTGTGGCACAGCTACTAACTTCAACTAAACTGTATTCCGACTGGAGGGAAATCAAAACTACTGCAATCATAATTGATTGAAGGCTTCACTTTGTGCCAGATCCTGTGCCGACTGCTTTGCACCAACTGTCTCATTTAATCCTCACATCCAAAAGGCAGGTTACCGTTATTCTCCCCATTGTCAAGGTGAGGAGGCGGAAGCAGAAAGATGGCAATCTGCCTGGAATTCACAGAAGGATTCTCTAGGTAATGACATGACTTTTGGACAAGATTTCAAGGTTTAACACATTACAGTGCAGATGCAGATCCCAGTATCACAGAACGTGAAAAACACTGAGTCCTGCCAAATGTCTTAAAACACTAATTATGGATCCTCACAATCTCTTGGCCTGTTTTCTCAGATGAGGGAAAACCCAGCGTGAAAAACCGTTGATGAGATGTCTGCAGAGGAGGACTACGTCTGGTCTTTAAAGCCGGGACCTATCCCAGTAGATTCTGAGTCAGTGGGTCCAGAGTAGGCCTTGAGCGTCTCTGTTCTTTTCCAAAGCCCCACAGGCTACACTTCCGTGCCCTTGGAGTTGGGAAGTACAGTCATGCCCTACATCGGGACGTTTCAGTCAACAACGGGGGTCCCATCAGATTAGTCCCATATGGCCTAGGTGTGTAGGAGGCTCTGCCATCCAGGTTTAGGAACTCCGTGGTGTTTGCACAGTCTCGAGATTGCCTGACCATGACACACTCCTCAGAACTCATCCCCACTGTTAAGCAAAGCATGACTATACCGCCTTGGATTCTCCACGGTCCCAGACCTGAACTGTTTAGATGACTGCACACGCAGAGGGCACCGTGTCTGAGGCAGAGAGCAGCTGGAATCACAAAAGCTCTCGACAGAGAGTCAAGGAAAGGCGTGCTCTGCTTACACGACTCTCTACTTTTCTCTGGGTCTGAACCATTTCCTAGCTAATCTGCTTTTTTTAACCGAGCAGCTTTGCCAAAAAAAAAAACACAAAGTTACCAACAAACACTAAACAAACCAATATAAACAATACATGTTAAATAAGCCTAACCCTACTATGCTACTGAAAAGGCTTTTATTTCCCTGGGATAATTTGGACAGCATTAGATTGTTTTTACCAAGAGCAGCCAAGTCGAGGCAGATTATTTCTAATTCCACAGTGCTGCAGATGCGGTCAGTAGCAACTGCAAGCCGGAAAGGAAACAAAACAAAACAAAGTTGGGTGTAATCCATTCAAGTTCACACGTTTCACCAGGGACAGCCTCCAAGCCTTGAATAGTTAGGTATGCATTTAGCCATTTCTTTAGTCAACCACTACTAACGCCTGCTAAAGGCCAGACACTGCTCTAAGTACTTTACGGATATGAAATATCCTCTCACCTTTACACTCACCTATGGAGTGTGTATGATAATCATCCCCGTTTTACAGATCAGGAAACTGACACACAGAATGGTACAGTAACTTGCCCGAGTTCACACAGCCCGTAGGTGGCAGAGCCAGGACCCATGTGGCAGAGTCTGGCTCCAGAGGCCACGTTCTGAATCACCACGCTTAGTCCCCAAAAACCTAGAGAAAGCGCCAGCCTCAATCGAAAAGTTTTCTTTTCCCCACCCTACAGTCCCTACGCGGCGGCCCCAGTCTCCAGGGCATGCTTTCAGCTCCTCTGACAGGCCCTACTCCTCCCTTGCCCTGTCCCCAACACTCTCCCGCACAGGTCCTCCTTTTCTTTTAGGCATCTGCTCTCAGCTTCAACATCACTGCCTAAGTCACCAAGTCTAACAGGAAATGCCGTCTTTCTCAACACTCAACACAAAATTGCTTTTACGTATCTCCTAGGTAATTGGTGGCTGCCTGTCTGTCCTTTCCAACCAGGCTGTGAGGGCCAGTACGTCAAACAGCCTGTCAGTCTTGCTCACCAAGTGTCCAGACCACTGAACACGCACCGACCAGAGGAAAGGAAGGACTTGTCCCAAAGTCAACTCTCCAGACTTTCTGTGCAAGGAGGGAACGAACGGAGCACCCTCCAGCCTCACGCTTTCTCTTCCATGCTTTCAAGTGTGGGGCACATACCTCTGCTCACAACGCTCCCCGGACAGCCCCCACTGCACCCCTAACAGGTAGACTTCTGCACAGTCAAGGGCTTTGGAAAGCACTGGCTCTGCACACAAATCTTACGTGGCCCTCGACAGGCCACTGCCCCTGAACCGGCCTGAGCTTCAGGCCCACAACAGGCTTCGTGAAAACCCCAACGGAACGTAGCCTCGAAAAGAGGGAGACCCGCACTCCTCAGAACGCCTCGAGACCAGTGTCCTTATCGACTTCGCGTCTGTCCTTCCAAGAAGCCAAGACCACGGCTGGCGCTTCAGCGCCCCGACTCCCGGGCACCGCATGCCCAGGCTGGCCCCTGGGCAGGTGCCCGGCACACACCGCCCGTTCCACGAACGCCTCAAGCGCACGAAGAGACCCCCTCGCTCCCCGCGCCGCACAGCTGTCCCGCGACCTGACGGGCACCTCTCGGCGCACAAGCCTATTCCTC